>NC_132814.1:2270795-2540795 GCF_048594095.1 Paramormyrops kingsleyae
AGCCCACGGCCCCAAACCCACCCACCCCAGCGCAGCGGCACAGGCGGAACCCAGAGGCCCCACCCCCCGATCACACCCTCAGCGCGCCACCCACCCCAGGGGGGCAGAACCCCCAACCCCCCGCACCGCCCCCAACAGGCCAGGCCAGCGGCCACCCAGAGACATTGACCACGTGCCCTCAGCCAAGAGAAACCCCAGAGGACCACAACAACCCTGCCCCTCCGCCCCCAGCCCCCAACCCGGGACAGTGATGGTAATGCCCCACCACCCTCGACAACATTACATTAAAAAGTTAATTATTGGAGCCCAAATATCTTCAAAATCGATCAATTGATTTTTCTTACAGGCAGATGACCTCTCCATGGAAACATAATCCCAGAGTAGATTTTTGAACAGATTTATATTTAAATTCTCTTTTGACTTCCAGTTCAGAAGGATTGTTTTCTTGGCAATGGTTAGTACTGTAAGAAGCATGCATGATTTATTCGTGTCTATATTAGTGTTAGTGAGGTCCCCAAGCAGGCAGAGTGAGGGGGAGGGTGGGATGGGATGCCCTAGGTGTGTCGATAAGTCTTCACAAATCCTTTGCCAGAATTCGTTGACCGGTGTGCAGTACCAGAAAGCATGCAGGTAATTATCTGGTGCGTCCTTTTTACAAGTTAGGCATATGTCAGTATCTCTGATACCCATCTGGAACATCCTCTGCCCTGTGTAGTGTGTTCTGTGTAAAATTTTGTACTGTAATAGCTGCAGGTTGGAGTTCTGATTCATTCGGAAGGTATTCAAGCAAATTTGCCTCCAGAAGTTAGTGTCTGGATTGATGAGTAAATCCCTTTCCCATTTGTGGGTAGGGAGTGAGAGCGTTATATCAGATTCTGCTAGATGCACGTAAATCCTAGACAGTAGTTTTTTAGTTGGTGTTATTAAGAAGTTTGCTATTTTAGGTGAAAGCTCCAGCTCTAATTGCTTACGGCACCATCTATTATGTATTATTGATTTAAGCTGAAGATATTCTAAGTATTTGTTTTTCTCAATGCTATAAGTTTCTGCTATTTTGTCAAATGATATCATGCGATTGTCTTGGATTATGTTCGAGGCGCTTGATTCCTTTATTATGCCAAGCCAGGAAGTTTATCATTTTTTTATTTAACAAGATGTCAGGGTTGTTCCAGATGGGTGTCAGTTTGCATGGGACCAGTGAGGTTTGGTTCATTTTAAGAAATTCCCACCAGGCTGTCAGTGATGTGCTGATGTTGATGCTCTTAAAACAACATTGTCGTTTAAGTATATGACTGATAAATGGCAGGTCCTGGACTCGAATATCATTACAGAACGTTTGCTCAATATCCAGCCAGTTAAGGTCTAAGTTATTTTGTGTAGTCCATTTTAGGACATATATCAATCTATTGGCAAGAAAGTAGTTGTAGAAATTGGGAAGCTCCAAACCCCCACAGTTTTTGGGTTTCTGTAAAGTTTTTAAACTTATTCGTGGTGGTTTAGATTTCCATAGATATTTTGAGATTAAGGAGTCCAGTGAATTAAACCAAGTCCGCGGAGGTTGACTCGGAACCATTGAGAACGTGTAGTTAATTTTTGGTAAGATCATCATTTTGACTGTTGCTACTCTTCCCAGAAGTGATGTGGGTAGATTGTTCCACCGTGCAAGGTCATCTTCTATCTTTTTAAGCAGCGGACTGTAATTTAATCGCATCAGATCTGACAGCTTGGCAAAAATGTTAATACCCAGATATCTAATGTTCCCAGATTGAAGTGGGATAGTTGGATTGGACTGGAAGTCACAAGATATTGGAAGAGTAGTCGACTTATTCCAATTAATAGAGTAATCTGAAATGGAGGAGAACTTATCTATGAGTCTTATCGTCTCTGTGAGGGAACCCTGTGTATTTTGAAGAAAAAGTAATACATCATCTGCATAAAGACTAATTTTATGGGTTATACTTGCTGTTTGAATACCTTTGATATTATTATTGTTCCGAATTGCTGCTGCCAATGGTTCAATAAATATAGCAAATAGTGATGGAGAAAGTGGACAACCTTGCCTAGTGCCCCTTCTGAGAGTGAAGCTTGGGGAGATTTGATCATTCGTTTTTTACGCAGGCTTTAGGTGAACTGTATAAAATTTTAATCCAGGTTACGAAGTTCTCGCGAAATCCAAATTTTAGTAAGGTTGCCATTAGAAATTTCCAGTTGACCCTGTCAAAAGCCTTTTCTGCGTCCAATGAGATGATTATGGCTTCCTTATTTTGAATGTTGCAGTAGTCTATTACGCCAATTAGTCTCCTCATGTTGTTAGTGGACTGTCTGCCTTTAATGAAACCCGTTTGATCTGGATGTATTATATAAGGTGTCACTTTTTCAATTCTACTAGCCAGTGCTTTGCTAATGATTTTAAGGTCCGCATTTATGAGTGATATTGGTCGGTAGCTAGAGGGGAGAGCAGGGTCTTTGTCAGGTTTGAGGAGCAGGTTAATGTCTGCACAATTCATATTTGGGGGGATGCTGCTAGTTTCTTTAATTTCTATAACCATTCTATGGAATAGTGGTGCTAGCAGAGGCCAAAATGTTTTGTAGAATTCTGCTGGAAGTCCATCTGGACCTGGGGCTTTCCCGTTAGGCATACATTGTAGTAAGGAGTAAGGAAGGAGGAAGACCGGAGAGTAAGGAAGGAGGAAGACCGGAAATGCGGTAAGTGACGTCAGACGCCGGAGACTTGGCGGAAAATCTGAATGAACAGCGAGCTGAGCGAGGACAGCGAGGGGAAGTTGGAATCACTCGAAGAATACATTGACTGGTACTTCGACACTACAGTCATGAAGAAGAACCTCAATACATCTTCCCCGGGAAAAAGCGAGACGCCGTCATCCAAAAGAAGTCGCCCGGCAGACTCCCCCGGAGCAACTTCGCCGACTAGTAAAGACTTCGCCGACATACTGGAGTCAATCGACAAGCGATTGTCCAGCTTCGACGCGAGGTTGTCTCTGGTCGAGATTTTGCATCAGGAGTTCACATCCCTGAGGGAGTCTTTGGAATTCAGCCAGCAACAGGTGGAAACACTCGCTGCTGAAAACGCCTCACTACGGGGCTCGGTCAAGTCTCTAACTGAGAATGTGACCAATCTAAAAGAAGAAAATAAAAAAATAAAAGAGACTGTCATCGATCTCCAAGCCCGTAGTATGAGAGATAACCTGGTGTTTTCAGGCATCCCGGAATCTGCTGAAGAGGACGCAGAAATTACGGTTAAAACATTTATCAAGACCCACCTGAAGCTTCCAGAGGACACTGTGGAAAGCATCTGCTTTGACAGAGTCCATCGGCTGGGAGCTAAGAGGCCTGGTGCCCTGAGACCGCGTCCTATTGTGGCCAAATTCGGGAATTTCAAACAGAAGCAGCAGGTGAAGAGCCGCGGCAGGGAGCTGAAAGGAACGGACTTTGGCGTAAACGACCAGTTCCCCAAAGAGATTCTGGAGCGACGCAAAGTTCTGTTCCCAATCCGACGCAGCTCCATCCAGAAGGGCTCCCGAGCTGTCATCGCCGGGGTTCGGCTCTACGTGGATGGACAGCTCTACCGCGACCCTAACATCACTCCCTGGTTATATTAACGCCACTCCAGATAAGAACCTGTTATATTTTTCTTCTTTCCTTATATTTTCCTCTTCTGTTTAATCTAGCTTATACATGTTAATTCGCTAATTTAATGTTAGGTCATAACAAATACACTACCGTCAGTCTCGGCGGCGCCACAGTGCTAACAATGTTTATGTTTCTATGTTTCTCACTAATACCCTTACTCGCGTGCCCCTTTGTATGTCTTTTTCACTTCTCCCTGCTTTCCCTGCATCGATCACCTGCTTTAAATTTCTACTCAATCACACACAACACCCTCGATTTTTACACATCTGCACGACATGATAATGTACATATGTACTCAGCTTCACCACAACCACTCCGACCTTATAGTGCACACAGACATATAGGATACACACGCACACAAGCGTTCACACGCTCGTTCATATCTGACTCATTTGCACGTGCAATATTAGCTACACACACATGTCTATGGGCACACTAAGGTTTGTCTCATGGAATGTGCATGGAGCTGGCTCCAGAGAGAAGAGGTTAAAAATATTTAGCCAGCTTAAAAAACTACAGGCAGACGTTGTTTTATTACAAGAGACTCATAGACCTGCCACAGCTACAGATGAACTTAAAACACCTGAGTTTCCTAATGTGTTCTCAGCCTGTTATAACTCTAGGCAGAGGGGAGTAGCAATTTTAATACATAAAAATGTTAATTTCACATTACTCAACACAATTATAGATCCAGAAGGTAGATTTATAATCATTAAATTGTCTATACTTAACAAGAAGTTATGTATTGTTAGTATATATGGTCCAAATGTTGATAACCCTTCATTCTTCCACGTTTTCTTTACCACACTCTCTGAACACCTAGATAGCACACTCGTTCTTGGGGGCGATCTCAATTTCGCACTAAATAAAGAAATGGATAGGCTCAGTACAGCTGCTCAGCGCAATTGGGAATCCATAAATATAGTTAAGCAGTACATGAGTGACTATGGTCTTCGCGATGCATGGCGTTCTCTTCACCCCAACCGTAGGGAATATACTTTCTTCTCACACGTCCATCACTCTTACTCTCGTCTGGATTATTTCCTAATCAGTAGCTCACTGCTGAGTGACATTTCAGACACTGAGATACACCCTATAGCTGTCAGCGATCATGCTCCTGTATCTTTAACCCTAATAAATAAGAAAGCCATTCCACCAATTAGAAACTGGACATTTAATACATCATTGCTTAAAGATGGAGATTTTATTAACTATTTCAAAAAAGAGTGGGCTTTATATTTAGACTATAATGACCTGCCTGGAACATCAGCATCTGTTCTCTGGGAAGCAGGCAAAGCTGTGATGAGAGGTAAAATAATCTCATTCTCATCACATAAAAAGAAAAGAGAAAACAAGTATATTCAGGAATTAGAAGAAAACATCAAACCCTTAGAAGAAGCTTATGTATCATCCCAGGAACAGGAAATGCTGAATAAAATACGTAAAGCAAAATTAGAATTAAATGAAATTATTCATAAAAAAACACAATTCTTAGCACAAAGACTTCGCTGGCAAAATTATGAATATGGTAATAAATCAGGTAGATTTTTAGCTAACCAGTTAAAAATAAATAAAGAAAAAACAACTATATGTGCTGTTAAAGACTCAACTGGGGATACAGTATATGACCCTGAAAGAATAAACAACACTTTCAGGGACTTTTACAAATCTTTATACTTACCACAGATAAACCCATCTAAAGACGAAATTGATCAGTTTCTTGATAGTATAACCCTTCCGAAATTATCAGATAATCAAACGATGGCACTGGATTCTCTGCTGACACCAGGTGAACTCCAGGAAGCTTTGAACAGTATGCCCAATAATAAGGCTCCAGGCCCAGATGGATTTCCAGTAGAATTCTATAAAGAATTCTGGACAATTCTGTCACCAACATTCTACAGAATGTTGCAGGAAACCAAGGAAAATGGTAGACTACCACCAAATATGAATTCTGCCAACATTAGTCTCTTGCTAAAACCAGGCAAAGACCCTATATTGCCTACCAGCTATCGTCCAATATCACTTATTAATGTTGACCTTAAAATAATCTGCAAAGCTCTCTCAAAAAGAATAGAGAAGATAACCCCTCACATAATTCATCCTGACCAAACTGGTTTCATAAAAGGGAGGCACTCATCAACAAACACACGTAGATTACTCAATCTGATAGACTATTCGTGCAATAAAAACCTTCAAATCATAATATTGTCTCTAGATGCAGAAAAAGCATTCGATAGAGTTAGTTGGAGTTTTTTATTTGCAACATTACACAAATTTGGTTTTGGAACCTCTTTTATAAACTGGTTAAAAATATTATATAGTTCCCCAACAGCATGTGTTAGGACGAATGACCAAACATCCTCTAGCTTCTGTCTCAAGAGGGGCACCAGGCAGGGATGCCCTCTCTCCCCCTCACTCTTTGCAATTTTTATTGAACCACTAGCAGCAGCAATTAGACAGGCTATAGTGATTAAAGGCATCAAATGCAAGAATGTGGAACATAAGGTCAGTCTTTATGCGGATGATGTGTTACTTTTTCTCCAGCATTCACAAACCACTCTCTCTGAGGTAATTACATTAATAAACTCTTTCTCAAGAGTCTCAGATTATTCAATAAACTGGTTAAAATCTACAGTTCTTCCAATTAACTGCTCCTTTCAGAACTCTTCCTCCACTCCACTGCAATCTGGGGATGTTAAATATTTAGGTATTAATGTTTCACCTAGGCTGGCAGACTTAACTAAATTAAACCACATCCCACTTTTAAAGAAGGTAGAGGATGAGCTGGTTAGATGGAAGTCCCTGCCCATATCACTCATGGGAAGGGTTGCATCAATAAAAATGATGGTGTTACCAAGAATTAATTATTTATTTGCAATGATTCCAAGTAAACCATCACCTGACTGGTTTAGATCTCTGGACTCCGCCATCTCTAAATTCCTTTGGAAAGATAAACCACCGCGTATTAGCTTAAAAACGCTGCAAAGGACCAAGGACAAAGGAGGACTAGATCTGCCTAACTTTCACCACTACTTCTTAGCCAACAGGCTTCAAAACATCTCAGGATGGCTAAAACATACCTTCTTAGATGAACCTTGGCTAGACGTAGAACAGGCTCTATGCAATAACATAGACATTTCGGATCTACCATTCATTAGCTCAAACATTAAACGACATGAATGCTTCAAAAGCATCAGTATCAGCTCTTCTCTGACAGCATGGTGGGAGTTTCTTAAAATGACTGAGTCTTCATTAATCCCATGCAAACGTACTCCCATCTGGAACAACCCTGACATACTACTAAACAATAATATGATAAATTTCCCGGATTGGAGTTGTAAAGGTATTAAATACTTGGAACATATATTTGAAGAAATAGACTTTATCCCCTTTGACTTATTAGTTAAAAGACATGGGATTAACAAGAATAGATTTTTAGAATATCAACAAGTTAAATCTATAGTAAAAAGGAAATTCAAGTCTAATCAAATCAAATTACAAATACCACCAAGGGTGGCAGAATTCCTTAATCTCAAAACCCCCAAATTACTGTCTAAAATATACAGGACACTTTCTACAATGGATGATTCAATATCCCTTCCTATTGCAAAATGGGAGGCAGATTTATCAATCAGCTGGGACCACAATTTCTGGTCTAAGACATGCTTAAAAACCTTTGAACTGATTAGAAGTCCCAATTTACAATTAATACAATACAAAATCCTGCATAGAGTGCACTATACAGGGCATCGGATGTTCAGGATGGGTTTTACATCTTCTAACAACTGCTCACACTGTCAAGGGGATACACCTGACAATTACATCCATGCTCTTTGGTTCTGTCCACCTGTTCAGATGTTTTGGCGCAGGATTTGTGAGGACTTATCAAAGTGTCTGAAATGTACCATTCCAGCCTCTCCTTCAGTCTGCTTGTTGGGTGACTTAGATGGTGTCACTACAGAGATTAACACAACCCACATGGCTTTCACCGCTTTATGCATTGCTAAGAAGACTGTCCTCATGAACTGGAAAAATAAAAATAACCTTAATATCAACCAATATAGAGAGAGTTTGCTGGACCATATTAGTCTTGATACAGCTTCTGCCGCCACATTAGACCAATCTCTCTGGGCTCCTTTGATCAGCTCCATCACCTAGTGGCGGTGGGGGGTCGCAGGTTTGTCCCGCTTCGGTCTTTGTTGTTGGTGTGGGGGGGGGCCTATGGGCTTGGGGTGTCTGGGGGTTCCCTGGGGGGGGGGTTTCTGGGGGGGTTCGGCGCTGGGACTGCGGTCCTGGCCTGGATGGGGCTTTGGTGGCTCTTGGGTGGCGTCTTTCTGGTGGCTGCATGCAGCGCTGCTGGGGTAGCCTGTGCCGGCGGACGTAGGGTACCAGCCTGGCGGCCGTGCTGCTCCTGGGTGGGTCCGGGGCGGGCTTGGGGTTCTGGGGGCGCTCTGCCTCCGGGCTGGGGTTCCGGCTGGGCTGGGGGGGCTTGGGTCCTGGTGGGTGGGTCGCCGGGGTGTGGGCTGGCGCGTGCACTGGGGCCCGGCCCCGGCGCGGGGACCTTCGGCGCATTGGAGGGGCTGGGGGCCTCTTTAGCTGGTGGGGAGGTTGTTACCATCTGCCCGCAGGTGGTCCCTGCCTTAGGGGTATCCACTCTGCGGGGGTGGGGGGGAATCCAATAGAGTAGGAGAATGGACCCAACCTGGGTGTCTGTTGTCTTATGTAGTCTGGGAGTTGACTGAATGGTGGGGTGGGTGTAGTTTTTCCCTCTGTGGTGGGGTCTGGTTGGCTGCCCCGGGCTCTGTGGTGCCCGGTGGTGCCGCTGCTCTGGGCCCCCGGACTGGATGGGCCTCGGCTCTCCCGCCCTGGGTGGATTTCGGGGAACGGGGGTGCTTATGGGGGTCAGCGGGGGGGCTGGCTCCAGAGGGGGGGTACTTTGCCCCCCCCGATCCTTTCCTCCCCATCCCTAAATGCTTCCCTCCTCCCGCTCCGTCACCCCAACACACATATAGGGCTTTGAGGTGCAGGTGCGTCGCTGGGATGCAGGGGAGGTATTCCTCCTCTGTCCCCCCGTGGCCACCTGTGTCTCAATCACACATCACAACTTAGACACTCTCATTACTTACTCTCTCATGACACATACATTTAGGGCCTTGGGGGTGGGCACAAGGAATGGCGTCCAGAGGGCGGTCTGTTCATTCAGCCTTACCTCTGGTGCCAGTGCCCACTTCTCAATTTTAAGTTGCATATAGACATTGAGGGTTCTGGGGAGGGGCCGAGCTGACACCAGCTGCTGATTGGCAGAGGGTGGTTAGCACCATGCCCTTCCCCTGTTTTAAAACACTTTAGAACAACACGCACCAACACCACATATGAGCGGGCGGAGGGAAGCATGGGGTCTTTTCACGCCCCCGTTCTCTGTTCACCATCTGGGGCCGGGGGCTGGGAGGAGCTGGCCGTCCGGTCGGGGTCTGGGCTGGTGGGCTTCTTGGCTGCTGTGGGGTCCGGGGTGGTCTTCTTGTCCCCATGCCAGAGGAAAAAAGGGATCCATCTCCGAGGTCTGGTGGCGGATTGCCCCTCTGGGGGCGGTGGTGCCTAGATCTCGGAGTATAGAGTATATATGGGGAGTGTGAGTGTGTGTACGGCGTTCATTTCTGTGTCTTCATGTTGGGCGAATGGGTGAATATTTGTTTATGTGTGCATGAGGGTGGGAACGTATGCTTGTGTATGTGTGTGCCTGTCTGTCTATACGTATGTGTCAGGTTGGGTCTTAGACTCCACCTGAAATAACATCTCAGGCTCTATTACCCCCCGCCACACTCCCTGCTGGTGGATGAGGCCCCCGGCCGCCGGTGCGTTGGTGGTTCTCGATGTCTGGGGCTGGATGCTCTGGTGTGTGCTGGCTCACTCTCGGCGGTTGCCTGCCGGGGCCTGGCCCTTCCGGCTCTGTCGGGGCCCTGGCTGGGGGGTGGGGGGGCCCTTGGATCTCTGGGCCCGGGGTCCGGTCTGCCCTGGTGTGGCCGGCCGCCGGCGGGGCCTGCGTGCTCGTCGCCACGGCCCCCTGGGGCTCCTGTGATGTGGCTGCCGGATGGCCCCCCTCCGGAGCGCTCCTCTGCCCTTTTCTGGGTGGGGGCTGCAATTGTCCCTGCGTTGGTCCTCCTGGGGTTCCCGTGCCCTGGGGGGCCTCTGGATATCTGTGGCCCGGGTCTCCCCCGGGTCGACTTCATGTCCTGGGTGGGCGGGGCTGTGGCTCCCCACACACACTACTAGACAATTACTTGGAGAAACCTTAGGAACACCAGCGCGCTGACACACAGGTGTGCACACAGGTGCTCACGGACACGTGCTCACGGACACACACTGTCTTGATCGGCTGTTGTTTCTGGGCATGGGTTGTAAGGCTGGTTGTGTGTGCTGTTCAACAACATTCAACGTTTGATGGTCGTTGTGATTAGTACAGATGTTGTATGTTGTCTTTCTCTTTTCAACAGACATGGAAGCAGATTATCTGTTTTGTTTTTTTTCTTGGTTTGTTTTTTTTTTTTTCTTTTGTTTTTTTTTTTTTTTTTCTGTTTTCTTTCCATTCCTCTCTCTCCCTCTCTCTCTCTTCCCTCCTTCTCCTTTGTCCCCCCCCTCCCTCTCCTTCTTTTGAGGAAGTAAATAAAAATATAAAATAAAATAAAAAATAAATAAATAAGTAAATAAAAAATAAAAAAATAAAAATAAAAAAAAAATGTATAAATAAATAAATAAATAGATACAGTCCCCCACAGAGGGGGGGTGGAGGAGGGAATAAAAAAAAAAAAAAAAAAAAAAAAAAAATTCCCACCAGGCTGTCAGTGATGTGCTGATGTTGATGCTCTTAAAACAACATTGTCGTTTAAGTATATGACTGATAAATGGCAGGTCCTGGACTCGAATATCATTACAGAACGTTTGCTCAATATCCAGCCAGTTAAGGTCTAAGTTATTTTGTGTAGTCCATTTTAGGACATATATCAATCTATTGGCAAGAAAGTAGTTGTAGAAATTGGGAAGCTCCAAACCCCCACAGTTTTTGGGTTTCTGTAAAGTTTTTAAACTTATTCGTGGTGGTTTAGATTTCCATAGATATTTTGAGATTAAGGAGTCCAGTGAATTAAACCAAGTCCGCGGAGGTTGACTCGGAACCATTGAGAACGTGTAGTTAATTTTTGGTAAGATCATCATTTTGACTGTTGCTACTCTTCCCAGAAGTGATGTGGGTAGATTGTTCCACCGTGCAAGGTCATCTTCTATCTTTTTAAGCAGCGGACTGTAATTTAATCGCATCAGATCTGACAGCTTGGCAGAAATGTTAATACCCAGATATCTAATGTTCCCAGATTGAAGTGGGATAGTTGGATTGGACTGGAAGTCACAAGATATTGGAAGAGTAGTCGACTTATTCCAATTAATAGAGTAATCTGAAATGGGGGAGAACTTATCTATGAGTCTTATCGTCTCTGTGAGGGAACCCTGTGTATTTTGAAGAAAAAGTAATACATCATCTGCATAAAGACTAATTTTATGGGTTATACTTGCTGTTTGAATACCTTTGATATTATTATTGTTCCGAATTGCTGCTGCCAATGGTTCAATAAATATAGCAAATAGTGATGGAGAAAGTGGACAACCTTGCCTAGTGCCCCTTCTGAGAGTGAAGCTTGGGGAGATTTGATCATTCGTTTTTACGCAGGCTTTAGGTGAACTGTATAAAATTTTAATCCAGGTTACGAAGTTCTCGCGAAATCCAAATTTTAGTAAGGTTGCCATTAGAAATTTCCAGTTGACCCTGTCAAAAGCCTTTTCTGCGTCCAATGAGATGATTATGGCTTCCTTATTTTGAATGTTGCAGTAGTCTATTACGCCAATTAGTCTCCTCATGTTGTTAGTGGACTGTCTGCCTTTAATGAAACCCGTTTGATCTGGATGTATTATATAAGGTGTCACTTTTTCAATTCTACTAGCCAGTGCTTTGCTGATGATTTTAAGGTCCGCATTTATGAGTGATATTGGTCGGTAGCTAGAGGGGAGAGCAGGGTCTTTGTCAGGTTTGAGGAGCAGGTTAATGTCTGCACAATTCATATTTGGGGGGATGCTGCTAGTTTCTTTAATTTCTATAACCATTCTATGGAATAGTGGTGCTAGCAGAGGCCAAAATGTTTTGTAGAATTCTGCTGGAAGTCCATCTGGACCTGGGGCTTTCCCGTTAGGCATACATTGTAGTGCCTCGTGAAGTTCCAATATTGAGAGAGGTAATTCTAATGCCGATATTTGTTCATTATTTAATTTTGGTAGGTCGATGTTGTTTAAGAACTCTTCTATTTCAGAATTGGTTGGATTAATATTAGGTGAGTATAATTTTTTATAGAAGTCCCTAAATATCCTTATCTCTCCTAGGCTATGAGTTGCCTTCCCATTGGGGTCTGTAACTGAAGAGATTGCTGCCTTCTCTTTATTCTGTTTTAGTTGGTTTGCTAAAAACTTACTTGATTTATTACTATGTTCAAAATTGTCCAAGCGTAATTGACACAATTTTTTGTCTCTTAATTCTTGCAATTTCATTTTACTTTTCCTCAGCTCATTTAGAAGGTGTTTTTCTTGGGAGGCAACATGTGCTGATTCCAAAGTTTTAATTTTCTGTTCTAGTTCTGTCTCGAGTGCTTTTTCCTTTTTCTTTTTATGTACTGAATATGATATTATTCTGCCTCGTATTACAGCCTTTGCTGTCTCCCAGAGAATGCACGCAGAGATACTTGGCAAGTCATTTGTTTCAATAAATGTTGTCCAATCTTTTTTAATAACTTCTAGAAACTCTGAGTCCGTTAGTAATGATGTATTCAGTCTCCACCGTTTAAAAGGTGGTGCACTAACTTTTACAGTGACCGTCATAGTGACAGGTGCATGGTCACTGATTGTTATAGGGTGAATTTGTGTGCCACGTATATCTTTCATGACTGTATTACTGATAAGAAAAAAGTCTATCCGGGAGTAAGAATGATGGACTGGTGAAAAAAACGTGTATTCTCTAAGCGTGGTGTGAAAAGTACGCCAGACATCGCATAGGCCGAAATCATTCATATATTGTTTTACTGTTTCGGATGACTGGCAAGTACGGTAACTAGCTGCTGTACTACGTCTGTCAGATTCTGGGTTAAGTACTAATTTGAAGTCCCCTCCCAGTATAAATTCTGTGTCTGAGTATGATGATATTGCAGCAAAAAGGTGGTGGAAGAAGGAGGGGTCATCACTATTTGGACCGTATATATTGGCAATACATAATTCTTTGTTATATGCTGAAATTTTAATAATTATGAATCTACCTTTTGGGTCTGCAATAGTGTCTTTACAGTTGAAACATATTCTTTTGTTGATTAAAATTGCTACACCTCTCTGTTTTGAATTATAACTAGCTAAGTATACGTGTGGAAATTCTGGTGAATTTAATGTTCACTGTCCTGTTTTGGCTAAGTGAGTTTCCTGTAGTAGGACAATGTCTGCCTGTACTGTTGTTAGATATTCTAAGATTTTACGTCTCTTAGCAAATGAGCCAATACCACACACGTTCCAAGTGACAAAGCGTAGTGAATTCATGCTGTCCTAACTTAGACCCCCTGAGTGCAATCTAATGTTAAAATGGACGGATGTGTGTGTATGTGAATGACTGTGTGTGTATGAGTGTGAATGTGTCAGGATGAATGTGTGTGCAAATGTCAATGTGTGAATGTCTCCATGTGTGCTACTAAGATGAGGAGATCTGTCTGAGCTTGAGTGGGCATGTGTATATGTTAGTGTATGAATGCATACATGTGTGATGTTTAGATGAGGGGGTGCGTGTATGTTTGAGTGGGCGTCTATGCATGCGAGTGTGTGACTATCTACGTGTATGTGTGGGTGTATAGTATCTGGTAGACTGCTTCCAGATAAAACATTTTTGAGCGTCAATATCGATATGCTACAATTACCATAACAATGACAATGATGGCCATAACAACAACAACAAGAACTGCGACTGTGGTGAGACATTAAACAAGGGGGTTGAGGAACAGTAAGGGGTATAAAGTGACCCGGCCTTAATAGTCCTAGACAAAGCCGTCTAGTGTGCTGCGTGCGCTAAAAACCTGTATTAACTGCCAAACTTTTAAAGTTAGTTTATTAAATGCGTGTTACCTTAGTCGGAAGTGGTTTCAGTAGAGCCAAGCGGTGGTGTTCTGGTCGCGAAACAGTTGTCCATTAACATACAGTCTGTCTACTGCGATGACAGCCCGGGCTCCTTCCGCAATGAATTTTTTCCTTAGCTGGAACAGGATTCTGCGACGATCCAGGATTTCTTTGGGAAATTGGTCGTTGACGCTGAAGTCCGTTCCTCTGAGCTCCCTGCCTCGGCTTTTCACCAGCTCCTTTTGTTTGAAATGTTCAAACTTGGCCACGATAGGTCTTGGACGCTGAGCTTCTTTCCTCACCCCTCCTATGCGGTGGACCCGATGAAACGTGATGTTGTTGACGGTGTCCCGAGAAAGTTTAAGTTCTTGTTGCATGAAGTTTCTGATGGTAGCTTCTGCGTCTTCCTCTGCACGCTCCGGAATTCCGGCGAACACTAAATTGTCCCGCATACTTCTTGCTTGAATATCAAGCAGGGACTCTTTCATACGCTTATTTTCTGTGGAGAGTTCCGCCATACCTTCCGTGAGGGATTTTACGGAGTCTCTGAGAATCTTGTTTTCAGATGCGAGCGATTCCACCTGTTGTTGACTGTACTCCAGAGATTCCCGTAGTGCTTGAAATTCCTTGTTAAGGATTTCTACAAGTGCCAGTCGGGCGTCAAAACTGGAAAGTTTGTTATTAATGGACTCTAGGATATCTCTGTTTTCCTTATCCGGCGATGAAGGGCTGCTTGAGGGGCTGTTTGAAGTACAGTCCGAGCGGGTTCTCTTCGTGGATGGAGTCGCTTGGTTCTTCTTCATGATGAGTCGCTCGTAATACTCGTCCACGTAATCCTGTAAGTCTTCTAAGGTTTCTTCGTCCAGGATGTAATGAGTAAACTTCTCTATCCGATAAACTATATATACTATATATACTATTATTAATATTATTAATATTTTGGCTTGTTTAAGTTGGCTGTCGAAGTAAGTTTTGTTTGTTTTTTAGTAGGACGCTGCCATGTTGGATTACGCACAGCTCTCACGGGATCTCACAGCATCACGGGAACAGATGAACTGTAAAATTAATAGTAAACTACTGCAACCCTCCTACCAGTAGTTTACTTTAAATTAACATGACAATTTTTTGCATTTATTTTAAGGGGCCCGGCTGCAGCTGAGAGCAGCGCGTGGCTCAACAGACTAAGTATCTGACCATATGATCCAAAGGTTCATATCCAGCCTCAGCTGAGTAGCTCCATGTCTTTGGGCTCTTGAGCAAAGCCCTTGATTCCCAACGAGGCAGAAAATTTGCATCAGGCTTGTGTGAGCAAAGACACTTGCATCATGCCTGGTTCCACTTTGTATCAGATGCTGATTATGGTCCTTTAATTGGCATTGGGGAAATTGGGGAAAGCATTTGGGTTTATTGTACTGATAAAAAAAGATTTGCCGAAATTTCCCAAAATAAGTGAGTGCAAAAAATGTTGCCTTAATTAACTTGAGTATATCCTAAACGGTATTTTTTTCAGTGTGGTATACCCTCCGTGCACAAGATGGCACTTCTAATGTTCAAAATCTGTGTGGTGGGCTGGGGTACTTCCGGTGTAAGCTGTCAGCGAGTTTATGCAAAATGTTGAGAATGAAGAACAAGCGCCTTACATATCAGTATCAAATTGGCAAGTCTAAATTACATTGTAGTGTACCTTGATGTGCCGTTTCATCGAGGTATAATTCTGAAATAAGTTTCCATTGTTTCCCACGTAATCCTGAGGTGCGAGCTCAGTGGTAGTCAAGATATGACGAGAGAACTTCACTCCTACTAACATTCTGGTCCGCAGTCGGCATTTCAAGGTAGACGATTTCATCACAACAGGACATCGAAAACTCGTTCAAGGAGCGGTGCCCTGCCTTTTTGAGTGGAATAATTTTACCATACCAGCACCGAGGCGCAATGTGTGGGAGGGCCACCCTAAATGCCCCTCTCCCTGGCAGGGCCCGGTGTCAGTGTCCGTTGACCCTGATTGCGAGATAGAAGTAACGTTACCACTGGACCATGACTATCCTGTAACTCCGTCGACATCAGTGATGGCATCCGACTTGGCAGAAGAGAATGAAATTTTGAAGAAAAAAATTCAGGAGCTGCAACAGCAGATTGAAACTCTGCAGCTGCAGTTAAGATTTGGCCTAGAACGTCTTGCAGGGTCTGATGAGGACATTCGTTTTTACACAAGGAAGGTCCATGTCCTGAAAAATCATTTTGTAATCAACACGTCCCTCATTGCATGGAATTAATGTATATTGTTAATATCAAGTTAAATTAACGCCAACATAACTGTTTCATTGCTAGATTTGCATCATATCAGCACTTCCAGGCCTTTTGGCAACTTGTGCAGCCAGCCGTGAACACCAAGATGGTGCAGGTCACCAGTGCCAGTGCAGCCAGCCGTGAACATCAAGATGGTGTGGGTCGCCAGTGCAGCCAGCCGTGAATACCAAGATGGTGCGGGTTACCAGTGCCAGTGCAGCTAAGCTGTGTTATCAGGGTCTCGTGGATTAATGCATACTACACTAAATAAGATTTTAGCCTGAAAGCTTAGCCTTTTGGTGCTTAATGGAAATTTGAATAAATGCAAAGGTGATCACAAAGGCTGCAATTAATCATGTTATATAGCCCCAACCCATTTAAGTTACATCTTTAACTAATTCATTTAGGTGGTAAATATACTTTTATATAAGCAGTAAAACTAATTGTATGTTTGCAGTACTTTTGCTAATTCTGTTTACAAAATTATATATCTAATATATATATATATATATATATATATATATATATATCTAAGTAAACAATTATCAACAGTAATGTTATATAAGGAGCCATACACAGCAAATGTGCCAGTGTTAAATTAACACTGCATGGTGTCTATATGGGTCCACACCATTCAGTGTTACCTTTAAAACTTTACAGTGTGCAGTGAGTGTTGTTTTTACAGTGTTAATGTTTATTAACTCTAATAATGTTCAATTTACACCATAGGGTGTTAAGTCGATGAGTCTCCACCTCCACACCTGCCCCATTTTAATATGCGCACAAGTCATGAGGATCAGAAGTGCCATCCCAGATTTACCCACCATCATGAGAAAGGACGTTACAGCTTTTTCTTGTTTTATATTGAAGTTTTGCTGGCTCAGTTCTTACTGATCTTGGAGTTAAGAGAGCGGTGGTTTTCTAGCAGAAAACTGGACACTGTCTCCAGAGTGATAATTATTTTGTGGTGTCGGTGTTTTTGATTGCTGGTCCTGCCCTTGGATGATTAACATATGTGGAAAGGTGTTAGGTCAGGTGTGATACCCTTTTTTGTGCTGCTCCTGGTACTCCCAACTGCCCTGTGAACCAATGGTGCTGGATGTATATTTGCATAGCATGACACAGTACTGTTTTTTACTTAATAGATTATTTTTAAAATCTACCGTGATTGTGATGAATAGGACAAGAGAGCAAAAACCACAGAAATGGCATTGGCGTGCTAGCCAGTGACTAGGCTAGATGGTTTAGTCTCTATGGCTTAACTAGAGAAGGCATGTTACCATGAAAAACCATTTGTTTCTCTTCTAAGCCTAGGCTTTCTAGGAAAGACATCCAGACCATATGTACCACTACAATTGAGGTTTCTTTGGGGATGCACATATATACAAGCAACGCTACTCAGATAAGTTAATACACATAGACAACCCAGAAAAACTAGTCATCAAATGTGGTAAAGACTAATATCAGTGCCATACCATCCTCGACCGTGGTGGGTTTCTAAAAATTAAGCTAAATGAAAATCTGAATATTAAATGAGCAACGTGATTTGATTTGTTCTTCTATCCCAAGTTGAGGTCTAAAAGCAATAAGGCTACCACCCATTATATCTGCTTTAGTGGAAATACACTCCTTCTACCATTAAGATAGCTCTCACCTTTTCTCAGCCGTGCTAAGCTATGTTATGCAGTGTAATATAATAAGATAAGATAATAATCTGTGTTTGGTGACTGGCGCCATACATTTCACTCACTTTGATACCACAGACAGTACTCAGAAGAGCTTGACTGGTTCTTTCTCATCATAACTGAAGAACTCTATCTTACTCACGTGTAAATAAACACATTTATAACAGCAGCTTTTTAATGCTCGCCAATTTACATGAACACAGTTCATTGGGTATCAAAAGCTGAACTGAAATAAGGCTTGCATAAAAAGAGAAAAGGCTATGTTAGTCTGAATCTTTCTTATTATGGTGGGTTAGTAAAACACAGCAGCTGAATGCCCAAATGAACTCAAAGGAAAGTATATTAAAATGGGGCAGATACGGGCCACCCATTTTGTACTTGTGTGCCACCCATATGGGCTTGCAATTTGGGAAGAGGTGGAGACACATTGTCTTAACACTCTAGGTTGTACATTGAACAATATAACAATATTAACACTGTAGAAACAACACTCACTACACACTGTAAAGTGTTAAAGGTAACACTAAATGGGGTGGACCCATATAGACACCATGCAGTGTTAATTTAACACTGGCACATTTGCTGTGTGTATTAAGTATATGTAGTGATATGTAGAAATTGTTTCTCAGACAGTGATATATATATATATATATATATATATATATATATATATATATATTAGGGCTGTCAAAATTAACGGGTTAAGGTGGATTAATCCATCATCATGATTAATCTGATTAAAATTTTTAACGCAATTAACCCATCTGCAGCGCAGAATGACTCAAAATCCCTGAAATGTCTCTGGCAACCCATTTCGGGCAATTTTGGTGTGTTCCATTTGCCCTGGGAACTCGTATTCCGAGTCGGATTCCGAGTATTGAAGCCAGAAGTGATGACATATCTCGGAGAAGCACAGAGAATCCCGAGATCAGAATCAATTAACCGGGCTAGAATTGGATTCCATGATTAGTCTGATTATTTGTCGGATTTACGGTAGTTCGGGCTATTGTAAGTCAACGAAGATGAAGACCATTTTAACTGAGGTACCTTAAATACGACAAGTTGTCCGGCTAAGCAAAAAATCTTGCTTTTTGATATGGGTCCATGGTATTGCACTTCTTTGGCAGATGGAATGCATCCGACTCGTGTTCAAGATGTTCAATAAACATGTTAAGTGCATATATATTCCCTTTTTACTTGAGTCTGCTTGCTCATGCAAAATGAAATGTGATTAATATAGATTAAAAATGAATTATATTTCATCGTGATTAATCTAAATTAATCCACAGCAACCCTGTGATTAATCTGATTAAAATTTTTAATCGTTTGACAGCACTAATATATATACATATATACACACACACACACACATTGGACAGGACAAATTCTGCTCTCTCGGACAATACATGACAAGTCCTGGGGACTGATGTCCACATGTAACTTCCATGGACTTTTATACAGAGATTGCACAGCGGATGTTCTTTATTATTCCAGATTAATGGTTTTATTGAATAATATGTAGAAATTATTCTTCAATGTTATATATTTTTGTAAAGGACAATTTCTGCCCTTTAAGACAATGTAACACAAGCCCTGGAGACAGATTTCCATATGCCATTCCATTTTACATTCAAGTTCATAAGTGTCATGTAAAAATGAGTCCCCAGGATGAATCATATATCATTTTGAAGGGCAGAATTTTATCTTTAAGAAATTATATAAAGAAAAACAAAAAAGACAATAGTATTATATTGCCACAATATTATTGAATTTCATTTTTCCACAACAGTGCACTAAGCCTCATACATGTTTGTCAAACAGTCTTGGTCCCCAATTATGGCAGGCAGGTCAGAAACATAATGCTGCTCCACACAGCACTTGAACTGCATGTATTAACTGTAATAGGTAGTACAGACTATTACACAGCTGATATGTGGCTTCACATTTTAAACTCTGAATGGTGTTTGTACAGCTTAAACTGTAGACCTAGCATGTCAAAGCGGGAATAATAATAAAAAAGCAAAACAAATATTTCATTCAATCCAATTTTATTTATATAGCATTTTTTACAACGGATGTTGTCACAAAGCAGCTTTACATGTCACTGGATCCAAGCCCCTAAAGAACAAGCCCAAGGCGACAGTGGCAAGGAAAAACTCCCCAAGCTGAAAATAGGAAAAAACCTTGAGAGGATACAAGACTCAGAAGGGGGCCCCATCCTCCTCTGGGCGACACCGGAACAGTTCATGCAGTTTAAATTATCCAAAAGTGTGTGTCTAGATAAGGTTTAGAGAGTCTCTAATGGATCCTGCAAAAAGGCCTCCGCAGGGTCCACCTATCATAAAGTCAGATTTTTCCAATGGTGAGCCATTGGGTCTCTATGAGGTGTTGGTCCAAGTACAGGCGAACAGCGGCATTCTGTCATGTCCAGTATAGAGTCCAGTAGGAGGAGGGTCCCGCAGGAATCTGGCAGCACAGGGTCTCCATAGAGCTGGATCCTGTAACCACAGGCATCCTAGGCAGAACATCTACGTCCTTTGCTGGCTCCATGAAGTGTGTATGCAGCTCGGCAGAAGAGAGTGGATTAGTCACACATATGATGCTCTGAAGAGTGAAGGGTTTATGCAAGTATAATGTTAAAAGACGGAGGTCCTTAACACGGATATAACAACTTAGCTACGAAGGTGAACTGGACGGTAGCACAGACATTTCTTAAGTGGGCATCCAGAGATATCGTCCCCCCTCCAATCCAACGTCAGTGTGAATGCAGATGTGGACATCCAGAGACATCAGCACCCCTTTTCTCCACTAGTTGTGTATGGAGCTCGACAGGAGGAATGGAGATGTAGAGAAAGGGGTTAGTCACACACATAATGTACTGCAAAATAAAGAGTAAACACAAGTGCCATGAAGCAGAATTGATCTCCGGCAGGCCTCAGTTTACAGTGAAGGAATTGTAAGGCAGACATGCTAACAAAGCAGTTTTACATATTACCAATTCCAAACCATTAATGGGCAACCTTAGAGTAACAATGGCTAGAAAAGAAAACCTTAGCTATAAGTAGGAATAAAACATTGTGAAAAGCCAAGACTCCGCATGCACATGTTCTCCCCTTACAGAGTCAGATCACGCATTTGAAGCGTTCCCAAATGTTTGTGTGTTTTAGTTTCCTGTTAGTGAACGCTCTTCTGCCATTCTGTCTGACATCCAATAGAAAGTCCACTGTGTCTCCGCAATGTCCAGCTCCAGGTAATTATAGCCATTTTATGCAGCTGTATGGAGTCCAGTAGGTTTCAGCAGTGTGCCAGTGATGCAGGGCCTCTGCAGACCTGGATCGTAGAACCACAGAAAGGCAGACTATCTGCCGAATGCAGCTTAGCAAAGAGAAATAAGAATGGGTCAGCAAAATACAGAACATGGAATGTACTGCAAAATACAAGGTGTACCCAACAGCCATGATGCAGTGCAGGAGCCACTTCAACTACCACCAATGTGCAACACCCACCTTGCTGATGCAACACAGTCATTCTGCAGCAGTTACACTTACTATACATTAGCTAAAGTGGTGAAGAATTCACAGATTAGTGATTAGGAGGCAAATTTGAAAGGGTCATGGTGACAGTTGTAGCAGGACATAATTCTTCATTCTGACCTTAATGAGTATTATAGTCAGGTACACTGCAATTCATTCCACTTGAAAAGTTACAACTTAAGCTGAGTCAGTGTAGGTGTGTGTCTCAGTAACCTAAATATTTGGGCTTGCAATCCAAAGCTTGCTGGTTCAAAGGTGGATAACTGTATGTTGATGGGCCCTTGAGTCATGAAAAATGATGAATGTAGTGAATTACTATATTCTCTAATTACTTTGTGTAGTTAATTATTAAAGAAACATAAATTATTAAAGAAACAAATCTGCATTGGCAGAATAAAGAATTAAAAATGAAAATAAACTATTATTAAACAAATATTACTTTCCTGTCGTACCTTGTCTTATTCTAGCTTACCTTAGCCATTCCTATCCTACCTTATCCTATTCTATCTTTTCTAAGCCATTCCTATCCTACCTTACGCTATTCTCTTATCTTACCCACTTTCTATCCTACCGTATCCTATTCCATCGTATCTCAGCCATTCCTATCCTACCTTATGCTATTCTATCTTAGCCATTACTATCCTACCTTATGCTATTCTATCTTACCTTAGCTATTCCTATCCTACCTTATGCTATTCTATCTTAGCCATTACTATGCTACCTTATGCTATTCTCTTATCTTAGCCGTTCCAATCTTACCCATTCGTATACTATCTTATCCTATTCTATTCTATCTTGCCTTAGCCATTCCTGTTCTACCTTATGCTATTCTCTTATCTTAGCCGTTCCATTCTTAGCCATTCCTATCCTACCTTATCCTATTCTATCATACCTTAGCCATTCCTATCCTACCTTATCTTATTCTGAATTACCTTAGCCATTCCTATCCTACCTTATGCTATACTGTTACCTTAGCCGTTCCTATCTTACCCATTCCGATCCTACCTCATCCTATTCTATCTTACCTTAGCCATTCCAATCCTACCGTATACTATTCTCTTATCATACCCACATTCTATCCTACCGTATCCTATTCTATCGTATCTCAGCCATTCCTATCCTACCTTATGCTATTCAATCTTAGCCATTACTATCCTACCTCATCCAAGTCTAACTTATCTTAGCCATTCCTATCCTACCTTATCCTAATCTATCATTCCTTAGCCATTCCTATCCTACCGTATGTTATTCTAACTTACCCATTCCTATCCTACCGTATGTTATTCTACCTTACCCATTCCTATCCTACCTTATCCTATTCTATCTTGCCAAACCCATTCCTATCCTTCCTCATCCATTCCAATCTTGCCTTAGCCATTCCTATCCTACCTTATGCTATTCTCTTATCTTAGCCGTTCCTATCTCAGCCATTCCTATCCTACCTTATCCAAATCAACCTTATCTTAGAGATTCCTATCCTATTTTATCCACCGGTATCTTATCCGTTCCAATCCTACCTCATCCAAGTCTAACTTATCATAGCCATTCCTATCCTACTAGGGATGTTAACCGATGACCGTTTGACCGGTGGTTGACCGTATCAACGTTAACCGGTCAAAGTTGTCGGTAGTCGGTTAAAAAAAAAAGTGATATCTAAATTAGGCTATTATAGACAGTGGACTATACGCTACTACAGTTAGCCATCTCATTCCTCATCTTTTTGTGTTAAGTGAACAAATTATCCCTCACACTCAATTTTTCATAACTCGCCTGTTTGTACTTAATAAACCAATAAAAACATTTGGCGCGAGGTCACAGCGTTTGGGTTCGTGCGCTCACAAGGTTTGCGAAATTTAACTTTAACTTGTTTTTCGTTAATTTATTTTCCAAGAATAACTAATGGCCAAATCGTTGTGTTATGTTTAAATAATTAGCACCCTTAACACCTGTCTGTGAGCTGTTTGTTGGCTACAGTATTCTCATTCATAGATTCTAATAATTTTTCGTTTATTTAATGTTATTCTTAAGAATAGCTGTAGGTTTTTGTCTGTTATGGTTTAGGAGATGTTGCCCTTAACAGAAGTTGACACTTGTCTTTTTGAAAAATAAAAAAATAATATTAATTATACAACAGAGTTGTCCTGTCCGTTATTAGAAGGCACACAGTGAGTTAGACCTGCCTTGGCCGGTGCGTCTTTTACGCATTCTGAAGGTGCCTGTTTTATCCATTGGTTTTATCATGTTGCAGTCTATTAGGCAACATTCCGCATAAGATGGGCTTAGATTTGGAAATACATTACATCTACATTTCAGTGGTAACCGATAAGGTGATGATGATCATCATCTTTCTTTATTATGGTTAGCACTACCTCAACTAAAGCGGCGTCTCTTCGGAGCTGTCATTTTCTTAAATGAGCCGTGGCAATGTTTCAAATGAGCTTCTAACCTAGACAAACGCCTTTATTTTCAAAGCGATCACCTTGTACCCAAACCATTTGAAACTAAGGAGCCATTTGTCCTACGATTACATACAACAAGCTCTTCGGCGCCGCGTTTGCGGGACTCATGTTTCGCGCTGTAGGGGATTTTAAAAAAGTGACGTGAGTGGCAGTGTGTGTGTGTGTGTGCGGGAGGCAGAGCGGCAGAGAGATGCGACAGAGTTGCGAAATTGCAGGCGCGGCTCGAAATGGCTGTTATTTCAAATAGCGTACCATATTTTAAACTAATCGGTTAACCGGTTTCAACCGGCTACTGAGGCTCGGTGGTCGGTCAAGAAATTTTTTAGTTTTCGCCATCCCTATATCCTACCTTATCCTAATCTATCATTCCTTAGCCATTCCTATCCTACCTTATGCTATTCTAACTTACCCATTCCTATCCTACCTTATGCTATTCTAACTTACCCATTCCTATCCTACTTTATGCTATTCTACTTTAGCCATTCCTAACCTACCTTATGCTAAGCTATCATTCTTTAGCCATTCCTGTCCTACTTTATGCTTTTCTATCTTACCTTACCCATTCAACAACAACGAATAACAAATTTATTTTTTTATAGTGCATTTTGACAACATTACATCGTCTCAAAGCGCTTTACAGCATCCCCACCCAAAGCCCCCAGTGCGTAAGCCATAGGCGACACTATCCTACCTTATGCGATTCTATCTTATCCGTTCCTTTCCTACCTTATCCTATTCTATCTAACCTTACCCATTCCTATCCTACCTTATCCTATTCTATCTTGCCTAACCCATTCCTATCCTTCCTCATCCTTTCCAATCTTGCCTTAGCCATTCCTATCCTACCTTATGCTATTCTCTTATCTTAGCCGTTCCTATCTCAGCCATTCCTATCCTACCTTATCCTAATCTATCATTCCTTAGCCATTCCTATCCTACTTTATGCTATTCTAACTTACCGATTCCTATCCTACCTTATCCTAGTCTATTATTCCTTAACCATTGCTATCCTACCATATGCTATTCTACCTCACCCATTCCTATCCTACCTTATGCTATTCTTCCTTACCCATTCCCATCCTACCTTATGCTATTCTACCTTACCCATTCCTAACCAACCTTATCCTAATATATCATTCTTTAGCCATTCCTATCCTACCTTGTGCTATTCTACCTTACCCATTCCTACCCTACCTTATGCTATTCTACCTTACCCATTCCTATCCAACCTTATTCTAATCTATCATTCTTTAGCCATTCCTATCCTACCTTATGCTTTTCTATCTTATCTTACCCATTCAACAACAACGGGTAACAAATTTATTTCTCTATAGTGCATTATGACAACATTACATCGTCTCAATGCGCTTTACAGCATCCCCACCCAAAGCCCCCAGTGAGTAAGCCATAGGCGACACTACCCTACCTTATGCTATTCTATCTTATCCGTTCCTTTCCTACCTTATCCTATTCTATCTTACCTTACCCATTCCTATCCTACCTTATCCTATTCTATCTTGCCTTAGCCATTCCTATCCTACCTTATGCTATTCTCTTATCTTAGCCGTTCCTATCTCAGCCATTCCTATCCTACCTTATCCAATTCAACCTTATCTTAGAGATTCCTATCCTATCTCATCCACCGGTATCTTATCCATTCCTATCCTACGTCATCCAAGTCTAACTTATCTTAGCCAATCCTATCCTACCTTATCCTAATCTATCATTCCTTAGCCATTCCTATCCTACCTTATGCTATTCTAACTTACCGATTCCTATCCTACCTTATCCTAGTCTATTATTCCTTAACCATTGCTATCCTACCATATGCTATTCTACCTCACCCATTCCTATCCTACCTTATGCTATTCTTCCTTACCGATTCCCATCCTACCTTATGCTATTCTACCTTACCCATTCCTAACCAACCTTATCCTAATATATCATTCTTTAGCCATTCCTATCCTACCTTATGCTATTCCACCTTACCCATTCCTACCCTATCTTATGCTATTCTACCTTACCCATTCCTATCCAACCTTATTCTAATCTATCATTCTTTAGCCATTCCTATCCTACCTTATGCTTTTCTATCTTATCTTACCCATTCAACAACAATGGGTAACAAATTTATTTCTCTATAGTGCATTATGACAACATTACATCGTCTCAATGCGCTTTACAGCATCCCCACCCAAAGCCCCCAGTGAGTAAGCCATAGGCGACACTACCCTACCTTATGCTATTCTATCTTATCCGTTCCTTTCCTACCTTATCCTATTCTATCTTACCTTACCCATTCCTATCCTACCTTATCCTATTCTATCTTGCCTTAGCCATTCCTATCCTACCTTATGCTATTCTCTTATCTTAGCCGTTCCTATCTCAGCCATTCCTATCCTACCTTATCCAATTCAACCTTATCTTAGAGATTCCTATCCTATCTCATCCACCGGTATCTTATCCATTCCTATCCTACCTCATCCAAGTCTAACTTATCTTAGCCATTCCTATCCTACCTTATCCTAATCTATCATTCCTTAGCCATTCCTATCCTACCATATGCTATTCTAACTTACCGATTCCTATCCTACCTTATCCTAGTCTATTATTCCTTAACCATTGCTATCCTACCATATGCTATTCTACCTCACCCATTCCTATCCTACCTTATGCTATTCTTCCTTACCCATTCCCATCCTACCTTATGCTATTCTAACTCACCCATTCCTATCCTACCTTATGCTATTCTACTTTACCCATTCCTAACCTACCTTATGCTATTCTACCTTACCCATTCCTATCCAACCTTATCCTAATATATCATTCTTTAGCCATTCCTATCCTACATTAAGCTATTCTACCTTACCCATTCCTACCCTACCTTATGCTATTCTACCTTACCCATTCCTATCCAACCTTATCCTAATCTATCATTCTTTAGCCATTCCTATCCTACCTTATGCTTTTCTATCTTATCTTACCCATTCAACAACAACGGGTAACAAATATATTTTTCTATAGTGCATTATGACAACATTACATCGTCTCAAAGCGCTTTACAGCATCCCCACCCAAAGCCCCCAGTGAGTAAGCCATAGGCGACACTACCCTACCTTATGCTATTCTATTTTATCCGTTCCTTTCCTACCTTATCCTATTCTATCTTACCTTACCAATGTAGTGGAAAATTACCACCAAGCATGATGTCTGATGGTTACTAAGGAAGTTAGGCTGCAAAATAAGGTTGCTATGAATGTAACGTGCACGGTATGAATGTGTAAGGTTTGTGGTTTGGACGAGTGTGCCGAGTGTGAAATTAGAAATCTGACAAGTTAAGAATATCAAATAAATGAGCTCATAAGTATTATAAAAAAAAAATAAATAATAATAATAAAATAAATAAATAAAAATAAAATAATAATTAAGCAGAAATTAAGGTGTAAAAGGTTCCGTAAACATATAGTTTAACGGAGAGGCTGAGACAAAGACCTCCGTGTACTGTAGATTATCCCCACGACTGCTTTGTCCCTATTATCAGAACTGCGCCCCGAATTGAGATTTATGTTACTGGGATGTGCATTTGGCATACATAAATTATACAAATATAACTGTTTTGTGATAAGTCTTTTGTAAAAGTCTGCATTGTTGCAATGAAGAACTTGCTTTGCAAAATAACACAGGCATAGAAGTTTTCTACTGTGTGACGATTTTAATATATATATTCTATTCTATCTTACCTTAGCTATTCCTATCCTACCTTATGCTATTCTATCTTAGCCATTACTATGCTACCTTATGCTATTCTCTTATCTTAGCCGTTCCAATCTTACCCATTCGTATACTATCTTATCCTATTCTATTCTATCTTGCCTTAGCCATTCCTGTTCTACCTTATGCTATTCTCTTATCTTACCCATTCCTATCCTACTTTATGCTATTCTACTTTAGCCATTCCTAACCTACCTTATGCTAAGCTATCATTCTTTAGCCATTCCTGTCCTACTTTATCCATTGCTATCTTACCTTACGCATTCAACAACAACGAATAACAAATTTATTTTTTTATAGTGCATTTTGACAACATTACAGCGTCTCAAAGCGCTTTACAACATCCCCACCCAAAGCTCCCAGTGAGTAAGCCATAGGCGACACTATCCTACCTTATGCGATTCTACCTTACCCATTCCTATCCTACCTTATGCTATTCTACCTTACCCATTCCTATCCAACCTTATCCTAATCTATCATTCTTTAGCCATTCCTATCGTACCTTATGCTTTTCTATCTTATCTTACCCATTCAACAACAACGGGTAACAAATATATTTTTCTATAGTGCATTATGACAACATTACATTGTCTCAATGCGCTTTACAGCATCCCCACCCAAAGCCCCCAGTGAATAAGCCATAGGCGACACTACCCTACCTTATGCTATTCTATCTTATCCGTTCCTTTCCTACCTTATCCTATTCTATCTTACCTTACCCATTCCTATCCTACCTTATCCTTTTCTATCTTGCCTTAGCCATTCCTATCCTACCTTATCCTATTCTATTTTGCCTAACCCATTCCTATCCATCCTCATTCTTTCCTATCTTGCCTTAGCCATTCCTATCCTACCTTATGCTATTCTCTTATCTTAGCCGTTCCTATCTCAGCCATTCCTAACCTACCTCATCCAAGACTAACTAATCTTAGCCATTCCAATCCTACCTTATGCTATTTTAACTTGCCGATTCCTATCCTACCTTATCCTAGTCTATTTTTCCTTAACCATTCCTACCCTACCTTATGCTATTCTACCTTACCCATTCCTATCCAACCTTATGCTATTCTCTTATCTTAGCCGTTCCTATCTCAGCCATTCCTATCCTACCTTATCCAATTCAACCTTATCTTAGAGATTCATATCCTATCTTATCCACCGGTATCTTATCCGTTCCTATCCTACCTCATCCAATTCTAACATATCTTACCCATTCCTATCCTACCTTATCCTATTCAATCTTATCTTAGCCATTCCCATCCTACTTTATGCTATTCTACCTCACCCATTCCTATCCTACCTTATCCTATTCTATCTAATCTTAGCCATTCCTATCCTACCTTTTGCTATTCTACCTTAGCCATTACTATCCTACCGTATGGTATTCTATCTTATCCAATTCAACCTTATCTTAGAGATTCCTATCCTATCTCATCCACCGGTATCTTATCCATTCCTATCCTACCTCATCCAAGTCTAACTTATCTTAGCCATTCCTATCCTACCTTATCCTAATCTATCATTCCTTAGCCATTCCTATCCTACCTTATGCTATTCTACTTTACCCATTCCTAACCTACCTTATGCTATTCTACCTTAGCCATTGCTATATAAACTTATGCTAAGCTATCATTCTTTAGCCATTCCTGTCCTACTTTATGCTTTTCTATCTTACCTTACCCATTCAACAACAACGAATAACAAATGTATTTTTTTATAGTGCATTTTGACAACATTACATCGTCTCAAAGCGCTTTACAGCATCCTCACCCAAAGCTCCCAGTGAGTAAGCCATAGGCGACACTATCCTACCTTATGCGATTCTATCATATCCGTTCCTTTCCTACCATATCCTATTCTATCTTACCTTACCCATTCCTATCCTACCTTATCCTTTTCTATCTTGCCTTAGCCATTCCTATCCTACCTTATCCTATTCTATCTTGCCTAACCCATTCCTATCCATCCCCATCCTTTCCTATCTTGCCTTAGCCATTCCTATCCTACCTTATGCTATTCTATCTTACCTTAGGCATTCCTATCCTACCTTATGCTATTCTATCTTACCTTAGCCATTCCTATCCTACCTTATGCTACTGTCTTATCTTAGCCGTTCCTATCTTATCCGTTCCTTTCCTATCTTATCCTATTCTATCTTACCTTACCCATTACTATCCTTCCTCATCCTTTCCTATCTTGCCTTAGCCATTCCTATCCTACCGTATGCTATTCTCTTATCTCAGCCATTCCTATCCTACCTTATCCTAATCTATCATTCCTTAGCAATTCCTATCCTACCTTATGCTATTCTAACTTACCGATTCCTATCCTACCTTATCCTATTCTATCTTGCCTAACCCATTCCTATCCTTCCTCATCCTTTCCAATCTTGCCTTAGCCATTCCTATCCTACCTTATGCTATTCTCTTATCTTAGCCGTTCCTATCTCAGCCATTCCTATCCTACCTTATCCTAATCTATCATTCCTTAACCATTGCTATCCCACCATATGCTATTCTACCTCACCCATTCCTACCCTACCTTATGCTATTCTACCTTACCCATTCCTATCCAACCTCATCCAAGTCTAACTTATCTTAGCCATTCCTATCCTACCTTATCCTAATCTATCATTCTTTAGCCATTCCTATCCTACCTTATGCTATTCTATCTTACCTTAGCCATTCCTATCCTACCTTATGCTATTGTCTTATCTTAGCCGTTCCTATCTTATCCGTTCCTATCCTACCTTATCCTATTCAATCTTATCTTAGCCATTCCTATCCTACCTTATGCTATTCTATCTTACCTTAGCCATTCCTATCCTACCTTATGCTATTCTATCTTACCTTAGCCATTCCTATCCTACCTTATGCTATTCTATCTTACCTTAGCCATTCCTATCCTACTTTATGCTATTCTATCTTACCTTAGCCATTCCTATCCTACCTTATGCTATTCTATCTTACCTTAGCCATTCCTATCCTACCTTATGCTACTGTCTTATCTTAGCCGTTCCTATCTTATCCGTTCCTTTCCTATCTTATCCTATTCTATCTTACCTTACCCATTACTATCCTTCCTCATCCTTTCCTATCTTGCCTTAGCCATTCCTATCCTACCGTATGCTATTCTCTTATCTCAGCCATTCCTATCCTACCTTATCCTAATCTATCATTCCTTAGCAATTCCTATCCTACCTTATCCTAGTCTATTTTTCCTTAACCATTCCTACCCTACCTTATGCTATTCTACCTTACCCATTCCTATCCAACCTTATCCTAATCTATCATTCTTTAGCCATTCCTATCCTACCTTATGCTTTTCTATCTTATCTTACCCATTCAACAACAACGGGTAACAAATTTATTTCTCTATAGTGCATTATGACAACATTACATCGTCTCAATGCGCTTTACAGCATCCCCACCCAAAGCCCCCAGTGAGTAAGCCATAGGCGACACTACCCTACCTTACGCTATTCTATCTTATCCGTTCCTTTCCTACCTTATCCTATTCTATCTTACCTTACCCATTCCTATTCTTCCTCATCCTTTCATATCTTGCCTTAGCCATTCCTATCCTACCTTATGCTATTCTCTTATCTTAGCCGTTCCTATCTCAGCCATTCCTATCCTACCTTATCCAATTCAACCTTATCTTAGAGATTCCTATCCTATCTTATCCACCGGTATCTTATCCGTTCCTATCCTACCTCATCCAAATCTAACTTATCTTAGCCATTCCTATCCTACCATATGCTATTCTAACTTACCCATTCCTATCCTACCTTATCCTAATCTATTATTCCGTAACCATTCCTATCCTACCTTATGCTACTGTCTTATCTTAGCCGTTCCTATCTTATCCGTTCCTATCCTACCTTATCCTATTCAATCTTATCTTAGCCATTCCTATCCTACCTTATGCTATTCTATCTTACCTTAGCCATTCCTATCCTACCTTATGCTATTCTATCTTACCTTAGCCATTCCTATCCTACCTTATGCTATTCTATCTTACCTTAGCCATTCCTATCCTACTTTATGCTATTCTATCTTACCTTAGCCATTCCTATCCTACCTTATGCTATTCTATCTTACCTTAGCCATTCCTATCCTACCTTATGCTACTGTCTTATCTTAGCCGTTCCTATCTTATCCGTTCCTTTCCTATCTTATCCTATTCTATCTTACCTTACCCATTACTATCCTTCCTCATCCTTTCCTATCTTGCCTTAGCCATTCCTATCCTACCGTATGCTATTCTCTTATCTCAGCCATTCCTATCCTACCTTATCCTAATCTATCATTCCTTAGCAATTCCTATCCTACCTTATGCTATTCTAACTTACCGATTCCTATCCTACCTTATGCTATTCTCTTATCTTAGCCGTTCCTATCTCAGCCATTCCTATCCTACCTTATCCAATTCAACCTTATCTTAGAGATTCCTATCCTATCTCATCCACCGGTATCTTATCCATTCCTATCCTACGTCATCCAAGTCTAACTTATCTTAGCCATTCCTATCCTACATTATCCTATTCTACCTTACCCATTCCTATCCAACCTTATCCTAATCTATCATTCTTTAGCCATTCCTATCGTACCTTATGCTTTTCTATCTTATCTTACCCATTCAACAACAACGGGTAACAAAAATATTTTTCTATAGTGCATTATGACAACATTACATCGTCTCAATGCGCTTTACAGCATCCCCACCCAAAGCCCCCAGTGAATAAGCCATAGGCGACACTACCCTACCTTATGCTATTCTATCTTATCCGTTCCTTTCCTACCTTATCCTATTCTATCTTACCTTACCCATTCCTATCCCACCTTATCCTTTTCTATCTTGCCTTAGCCATTCCTATCCTACCTTATCCTATTCTATCTTGCCTAACCCATTCCTATCCATCCTCATCCTTTCCTATCTTGCCTTAGCCATTCCAATCCTACCTTATGCTATTTTAACTTGCCGATTCCTATCCTACCTTATCCTAGTCTATTTTTCATTAACCATTCCTACCCTACCTTATGCTATTCTACCTTACCCATTCCTATCCAACCTTATCCTAATCTATCATTCTTTAGCCATTCCTATCCTACCTTATGCTTTTCTATCTTATCTTACCCATTCAACAACAACGGGTAACAAATTTATTTCTCTATAGTGCATTATGACAACATTACATCGTCTCAATGCGCTTTACAGCATCCCCACCCAAAGCCCCCAGTGAGTAAGCCATAGGCGACACTACCCTACCTTACGCTATTCTATCTTATCCGTTCCTTTCCTACCTTATCCTATTCTATCTTACCTTACCCATTCCTATCCTTCCTCGTCCTTTCATATCTTGCCTTAGCCATTCCTATCCTACCTTATGCTATTCTCTTATCTTAGCCGTTCCTATCTCAGCCATTCCTATCCTACCTTATCCAATTCAACCTTATCTTAGAGATTCCTATCCTATCTTATCCACCGGTATCTTATCCGTTCCTATCCTACCTCATCCAAATCTAACTTATCTTAGCCATTCCTATCCTACCATATGCTATTCTAACTTACCCATTCCTATCCTACCTTATCCTAATCTATTATTCCGTAACCATTCCTATCCTACCTTATGCTATTCTACCTTACCCATTCCTATCCTACCTTATGCTACTCTACCTTCTTACCCATTCCTATCCTACCTTATCCTATTCTATCTTATCTTAGCCATTCCTATCCTACCTTATGCTATTATATCATACCTTATCCGAATCTATCATTCCTTAGCCATTCCTAACCTACCTAATGCTATTCTACCTTACCCATTGCTATCCGACCTTATCCTAATCTATCATTCTTTATCCATTCCTATCCTACCTTTTGCTTTTCTATCTTACCTTACCCATTCAACAATAACGAATAACAAATGTATTATTTTATAGTGCATTATCACAACATTACATCGTCTCAAAGCGCATTACAGCATCCCCACCCAAAGCCCCCAGTGCGTAAGCCATAGCCGACACTATCCTACCTTATGCTATTCTATCTTATCCATTCCCTTCCTACCTTATCCTATTCTATCTTACCTTACCCATTCCTATCCTACATAAGAACATAAGAACATAAGAACTATACAAACGAGAGGAGGCCATTCGGCCCATCGAGCTCGCTTGGGGAGAACTTAACTAATAGCTCAGAGTTGTTAAAATCTTATCTAGCTCTGATTTAAAGGAACCCAAGGATTCAGCTTGCACTACGTTATCAGGAAGACTATTCCATACTCTGACTACACGCTGTGTAAAGAAGTGCTTCCTTAAATCCAGTTTGAAATGTTCTCCCGCTAATTTCCACCTATGGCCACGAGTTCTTGTATTTGAACTAATGCTGAAGTAACTATTCGGTTGAACAGCATCCAAACCTGTTAGAATCTTATAGACCTGGATCATGTCCCCCCTCAGTCTCCTTTGCTTGAGGCTGAACAGATTTAGCTCAAATAACCTTTCCTCGTATGACATTCCTCTAAGACCAGGAATCATTCTTGTGGCCCTACGCTGCACCTTTTCTAAGGCCGCTATGTCCTTTTTAAGATATGGTGACCAAACCTGTACACAATATTCTAGGTGAGGTCTCACCAAGGAATTGTATAATCTTAGCATTACCTCCCTTGACTTAAACTCCACACACCTGGAGATGTACCCCAACATCCTATTGGCCTTTTTTATTGCTTCCCCACACTGGCGAGAATGAGACATGGAAGCATCAACATACACACCAAGGTCTTTCTCATAATCAGCTACCTTTATTTCAGTAGGTCCCATAAAATACCTGTACTTTATATTTCTGCTCCCTACATGGAGTACCTTACATTTGTCTATGTTAAATTTCATCTGCCAGGTGTCAGCCCAGTCACTAATTAAATTAAGATCCCGCTGTAGCTGCTGAGCCGCTAGTTCAGTATCTGCTACACCACCCACCTTGGTGTCATCTGCAAAATTCACCAGTTTACTGTATATATTGGTGTCTATATCATTTATGTAAATTAGGAACAAAAGTGGTCCTAAAATTGAACCCTGCGGTACCCCACTATGAACGCAGGCCCACTGTGACATCGAGCCTCTTATAACTACTCGCTGCTTCCTATCCGTTAACCAGTTATCAATCCAAGTCGCTACAGTTCCTAAAATACCTGTCGCTTTGAGTTTAAGTGAGAGCCTCTTGTGGGGAACAACATCAAAAGCCTTTTGGAAATCTAAATAGATGACATCATAGGCCTTCTTATCATCAACTTCCTGAGTAGCTTCCTCAAAAAACTCCAACAGATTTGTTAAACAGGATCTACCTCTCCTAAATCCATGCTGGCTATCCCTCAAAATGTTATTTGAGTCCAGGTAATCTACCATTTTCTCTTTGATTATAGCCTCCATAACTTTACCAGTTATACAAGTTAGACTGATTGGCCTATAGTTTGACAAATTACTTCTATCCCCTTTTTTGAAAATGGGCGTTATGTTGGCATGCTTCCAATCAGAAGGTACCACACCTTCAGATAAGGATTTTTGAAACAGTAATGTTAAGGGTCGGCAAATAATATCCCTCATCTCTTTTAACACTATAGGTAAGATGCCATCAGGGCCCTGTGATTTATTTATTTTGAGCTTAGCTAGGCTTTGCAAAACATCAGCTTCAGTTATATATATATTAGTTATAGACGATGTTGAATTAGTAATAAGAACTGGTAAGTTACTAGTGTCCTCGACAGTGAATACCCGTGCAAAACTATCATTGAACTCATTTACTATGTCAATGTCGTTTTCAATTATAAGACCCTTACTATCCTGCAGATTAGTAATTTCAGCTTTTAGAGCTCTTTTAGAGTTAAAATACTGGAAGAAACTTTTAACGTCATCCTTAGCCTCCAATGCGATCTTCCTTTCGACATTCCTTTTAGCTCGTCTAATGTCATTTTTTAATTCAGCCTGTAGATTTAGATACTCTTGCTTTATTATGTCATCATCAGTTATTTTCCATCTCTGGAACAAAGCCCTTTTCCTCCTTACTTTATACTTTATGTCCCTATTAAACCACCTAGGTTGCAATTTCCTAGATTTATTCTTGCTAGAAACAGGTATGAAGTCCTCTTGTACTTGCAATAATGTGCTTTTAAAAAATTCCCATGCCTCTTCAACAGTTTTGTTATTTAACTCCATCCAGTTCACGGTTTCTAGTTTTAATCTCATACAATTGAAGTTAGCCTTCCTAACATTATATATTTTTGATTTGGACTTTGCTCTTCGGGCACTAAACTTAACCTCAAATTTAACCATGTTATGATCGCTACTGTCAAGTGGTTCTAAAACATCTAATTTACCAATCCTGTCCTGGTTATTAGACAAAACAAGATCAAGAATGGCATCTCCCCTGGTAGGGGTGTTAACAAACTGAGTAAAAAAATTATCCTATTCCATTCTATTCTATCTTGCCTTCCCCATTCCTATACTTCGTCATCCTTTCCTATCTTGCCTTAGCCATTCCTATCCTACCTTATGCTATTCTCTTATCTTAGCCGTTCCCATCTCAGCCATTCCTATCCTACCTTATCCAATTCAACCTTATCTTAGAGATTCATATCCTATCTTATCCACCGGTATCTTATCCGTTCCTATCCTACCTCATCCAATTCTAACATATCTTACCCATTCCTATCCTACCTTATCCTATTCAATCTTATCTTAGCCATTCCCATCCTACTTTATGCTATTCTACCTCACCCATTCCTATCCTACCTTATCCTATTCTATCTAATCTTAGCCATTCCTATCCTACCTTTTGCTATTCTACCTTAGCCATTACTATCCTACCGTATGGTATTCTATCTTACCTTAGCCATTCCTATCCTACCTTATGCTATTCTATCTTACCATAGCCATTCCTATCCTAACTTTTGCTATTCTACCTTAACCATTCCTATCCTACCTTATCCTATTCTATTTTATCTTAGCCATTCCCATCCTACCTTATGCTATTCTACCTTACCCATTGCTATCCGACCTTATCCTAATCTATCATTCTTTAGCCATTCCTATCCTACCTTATGCTTTTCTATCTTACCTTACCCATTCAACAACAATGAATAACACATTTATTTTTTTATAGTGCATTATTACAACATTACATAGTCTCAAAGCACTTTACAGCATCCCCACCCAAAGCCCCCAGTGACTAAACCATAGGCGACATTATCCTACCTTATGCTATTCTATCTTACCTTAGCCATTCCTATCCTACCTAATCCAATTCTATCTTACCTTAGCCATTCCTATCCTACCGTATGGTATTCTATCTTACATTAGCCATTCCTATCATACCTTATGCTATTCTATCTTACCTTAGGCATTCCTATCCTACCTTATGCTATTCTATCTTACCTTAGCCATTCCTATCCTACCTAATCCAATTCTATCTTACCTTAGCCATTCCTATCCTACCGTATGGTATTCTATCTTACCTTAGCCATTCCTATCATACCTTATGCTATTCTATCTTACCTTAGGCATTCCTATCCTACCTTATGCTATTCTATCTTACCTTAGCCATTCCTATCCTACTTTATGCTATTCTATCTTACCTTAGCCATTCCTATCCTACCTTATGCTACTGTCTTATCTTAGCCGTTCCTATCTTATCCGTTCCTATCCTACCTTATCCTATTCAATCATATCTTAGCCATTCCTATCCTACCTTATGCTATTCTATCTTACCTTAGCCATTCCTATCCTACCTTATGCTATTCTATCTTACCTTAGCCATTCCTATCCTACTTTATGCTATTCTATCTTACCTTAGCCATTCCTATCCTACCTTATGCTATTCTATCTTACCTTAGCCATTCCTATCCTACTTTATGCTATTCTATCTTACCTTAGCCATTCCTATCCTACAGTACCTTATCATATTCTACCTTACCTTAATCATTCCTATCCTACCTTATGCTATTATATCGTATCTTAGCCATTCCTATCCTACCTTATCCTATTCGATCCTATACATTCCTATCCTACTTCATCCAATTCTATCTCATCTTAGCCATTCTTATCCTACCTTATCCTATTCTATCTTATCTTAGCCCTTCCTATCCTACCTTATCCTATTTTATCTCATCCTATCCTATCTTATTTTGTCTCATTCTATCTTATCTTATCCTATTTTATCTCATTCTATCCTATTTTACCTTAGCCTATCTTATCCTAAGATAAAATAGGATAAGATAGGCTAAGATAAGATAAGAACAATAGAAATTTACAAACGAGAGGGGGCCATTCGGCCCAACAAGCTCATTTGGGGAGAACTTAACTAATAGCTCAGAGTTGTTAAAATCTTATCTAGCTCTGATTTAAAGGAACCCAGGGTTTTAGCTTACGCTACACTAGCAGGAAGACTATTCCATACTCTAACTACACGTTGTGTAAAGAAGTGCTTCCTCAAATTTGCTTTAAAATGTTCTCCCGCTGATTTCCACTTATGTCCACGAGTTCTAGTATTTAAACTAATATTGAAATAGTCATTTGGCTGAACAGCATCCAGACCTGTCAGCATCTTATAGACCTGGATCATGTCCCCCTTAGTCTCCTTTGCTCAAGGCTAAACAGATTCAGCTCAGCTAACCTCTCGTCACACGACATTCCTCTAAGACCAGGAATCATTCTCGTAGCCCTCCGTTGCACCTTTTCTAAGGCAGCAATGTCCTTCTTAAGGTATGGTGACCAAACCTGCACACGATATTCTAGGTGGGGTCTTACCTAGTAATTATATAAATGTAACATCACCTCCCTTGACTTAAACTCCACACACCTAGAGATATAACCCAACATTCTATTTTATTGCTTCCCCACACTTTGCGAGAGTGGGACATGGAAGCATCAACATACACACCGAGATCTTTCTAATATAAGAGCTTTACAATATGTAACCCTTCTTTCTAGGCTCAGGGAGGAGGATGATTAGTAAAAGAAGTCCACCCAAAAACTTATTTCCTTATCTTATTTATTTTGACCTGTAACCACTTACCTAATCAATAATATAACAATAAACTATCTCCTCTCTAAGGCTCAGCCTGGTTCCGTCTCTATATAATCATTTCCAAACCCTTTTCCATCAGTTTTGTGTCTTTTCTTTTCTTATCTGGAATCCAACGGAGGGCGCTCGGCTCCGGTGCAGATCCTGGCAGGGTGCGTGTGACCGTATTCTTCCCCTGACCGTTTTCCTCTCCGAGTAGTGGTGTGCGATACCACAAGATTTGTGACAGCAGGACAGAATTTTGGTAAGGTTAATAAGTAAATAAATACTTTATTATAAAACACAAGTAACACAAAATGTATTTTTCTTAAATAAAGTGCACAAAATTAGAGAACCCGCTTATTTAAAAAAATAATAATAATAAAAATAATTAGTGAAAATACAAAAAAAAGTACAATAAAAAATACAATAAAGTTTAAAAACATTAAATGAAAAAGCTAACACAAAATGGTAATTATAGTCAATCAAATCTGAGCTATATTCAGTATATTTCTTTCAATTCCAGTAAATGTATTCATTTTATAACATGCGGCAATGGGATAATATTGTATCAAATAACACGCTCATTTCGATTAATTAATCACAGAAGAAGTAATGAGTTAAAAAATAACTTTGATTAACCGCATTCCATGATTCTGGTCACGGTGACTGAAAAATCATCACGTTAACCCAAACCATATACCTATTTGAACCTGATGCTAACACTAGCATCCATGATAAAAAGGTCTTAGCATAATTTATACATTTTGAGTTTTAACCACTTGCACTTTGAAAGTTTAATATTAACTAATGCTGAAGATGACTAAAATATTACTGGCACCACTATACTCTACCTGGATATTCTCTGCCAAATTGCAAGGCCTCTGCCAGTGCGTGTGTGTGCGCGCGCAAGTGAGCCTGTGTGCTTGCCTGGCGCCGCTGAGTCACGTGACGGTAATGTTGGCATCAAATTACAAGACTGAGGAGGAGGAGCAAAGCCTGTCGCGTACTTATCGTTTTATCAATTATGTCATAACGACAATATCCTCGATATAATTTGCTTTCAGGGTTTCACACACTATCACAGCCTTAACCTGGACTGCGGACATCTAAAAGAAAAATATGGGTAGGGAATATGGCGCACTAGAAAAATAAAACATATCCCTTTTTTCCCTTTTACACATAACGAACTCATATCACAACAACATGTACATATCGATGACACATTATAACATCCAAGGTTTACGTAATCTCAATGGGCAAATGAAGCATTATTTAAATCCCCGGTAGGTTTTTTCCTTTACTTTTTATATCCCGCCATAGCACAATGAACATTTTCCCTTAACTCAGTCCCGTAACACTCACCGAAAAACTAAAGGATAACTCTTTTTTTCCCCCCAAATTACTTTTAATTTAAGAAAAGCTAAAATTAAACCAGCTGCTGGCTTGGTAGCTCCACCATGCCGGCCTGTCTTATTCCACTTTCCGTGCGCTTCTCTCCTTCTTTCTATATATTTTTCTTTAAGAGCTCTGCTAAACTGCCACACTCCTAATCCAGGTCTTTACCTTCGGCATGTAACACACCCTCCGCGTAGAACAGGGCTTCTCCGTCTCACCCGTCTTCTTGATCACATCTTTCACCATGCTGACTTTCTCCACCTTCTCGCTGCTGTTCTTTTCCACGGCCTCATTTTTTTCTAAATGGGTGTCAGATTCCTTAGCTGTTATTTTAATTGTAACGGTCATTTTAATTTTAATCTTAACTACTTTCATTTCTTTGCTCTCCATTTTTAAGATATTAAGTCTCTTAAAAATGCAGCCACTCGCCAAGATGCTCGAAAGACGTTTGAGAAAAGAAGTACATGTGATTCTAAAGTAATCAAGCTGTTGCCACGGACGCCCATTCGTACCATAACAAACAATACGATCCTATGCAGGTCGTCGGCGACTTTCGGCTGCGATCGGCTCCGACTGACCGGTCGTAGGTCCGATCCGGCCGTAAGCAGGTTGCCGACTCTGACGCATCTGGAGCGAGACTCAGGCTTTCAGACTCAAACGCTCACAGCAATCAATCTTATGGCGAATCTCTATTCATCCATTTTAAACCCAAAATTGGCTACATCAAAAGCGTTGGGGCAGTTTGCAAACCCTAAATACTATTTGCAAGGTAATAAAACTGTTAGGTACATGTAGCCTAAGTACGTGTGTAAATCTCACGCCAACCAGCTGACCAAAGTTGGCAACCCTGCGTAAGTCACCCCTTTATTTTATATGCAAAAATGATTGTATGCAGGGGGCACATACCTGGTGTGCAAGTACTGTACTCATTCGCTGTCTAAACCGATACGCGCTGCAATGTACAGTAGCAGCGCAAATGCGTATTTTTTTCATTTGCATTCGCGCTGTTATGACAAGAAATCACTGCATTCTAGCCTTCATGCCGCGAAAGAAGTACAAATTAGCCACATAAATATTCAATTGCAACGGTAATTTTTTGTCATAACAGCGTGAATGCACATAAAATAAATACGTATTTGCGCTGCGCTACAACAAGGAATTGCCGCGCGTGTACTGGGAATGCGCACTTGCGTACCATGCAGTTACTGTATGTGCGCTCCTGATCATATGTATAGTAGGCCTATATCGTACAATAAATTATATATTTAAGCCGTATTGTTTGGTGTTTTTTAATCTTTTAATCATAATTTTCTTCGTTCATTCCTGCCGACAGTTCGCAGACATACGCTCCGGGTAACACGATCACAGCCAGACGCGGCACAACAGTGAAGAATCGGGAAACAAGGGATTTATTGGGGAAAACAGCCAGGAACACGAGGCAATACAGGTAGCGACTTCAATGACAGGACTGGGGAAACATACGTTGATGCGGAGTTAAATACATAGGACTAATGGAAACAACTCGAAACAGCTGAGGATATCGGGATTCCACATGAGGTTAACGAGGGGGCGTGGCACACTGGAGGCGGGGATGAGCGGGGCATGATAATTGTAAGATAGACCACCATGAATTGCTGGGCTGTCACTCAGTACCGGAAGGCGAACCACAGTTCTGCATACAAAGATCGGCGTCAGTGGACCTGCAGCAGCATACCTGTAAGTTTACATAAGTGCAAGCTACCTGTAAACCCTGCTGACTAGTTTGTACAAAAAATGAGTCTATGATAGATTACTGGTGATTTTTATGTCGGGTATCAGAATGACATTATTAGGTATACAATGCATTGTATATGGAAAAAAAGTTAAGTCTAAATCATAGAAAAACCAGACCTGCTGGAGCAAAACTAAATATACTAAAAATGTTTGTTTATGAAGGGTGTTTGAAAAATGTCATTTGATATTATTCACCAAATTTGATGTCGGCTAGTGTAATTTATGTTGAACTTTAATTGTAAATCGTGACAAAACCAGACGTGTGGTGGCAAATTGGAAGCCATATTCTGAAACTACATTAAAATCTGTAGAACATGCACTTGTTGTTGTTAAATCACCTAACAAAAACTTTTAAAATGTCTGCTGGTATATTATATATCTATGCTATATCTTTATTTAGGCCATAATATGTGCTCTTGATGTGTTGTTTTTCAGTGAGCTGGAGGCATTTGACAAAAACATCCTTTTAGAAATGCATGAGGATTTTTCTTTTTGAAAAGTAGTGTATCTGTAAGGTTTGTGACACAACAGAGAAATTAAATATTATGTTTCAATCCTCAGGGTCAAGACTCTGGTCTCCAGCTCACTGTTCTCTGTTACATTTCCATGGCCATTTTGTCCGATAATATTATTGGATTTTTCTATGCTATATTTTTATGTGTAGTTATTGTGTGCTGTGTAAATTATTATAAATAATTGTTTCTTTTCCTTGTGATGTACACTCACCTAAAGGATTATTAGGAACACCTGTTCAATTTGTCATTAATGCAATTATCTAATCAACCAATCACATGGCAGTTGCTTCAATGCATTTAGGAGTGTGGTCCTGGTCAAGACAATCTCCTGAACTCCAAACTGAATGTCAGAATGTGAAAGAAAGGTGATTTAAGCAATTTTGAGCGTGGCATGGTTGTTGGTGCCAGACGGGCCGGTCTGAGTATTTCACAATCTGCTCAGTTACTGGGATTTTCACGCACAACCATTTCTAGCGTTTACAAAGAATGGTGTGCAAAGGGAAAAACATCCAGTATGCGGCAGTCCTGTGGGCGAAAATGCCTTGTTGATGCTAGAGGTCAGAGGAGAATGGGCCGACTGATTCAAGCTGATAGAAGAGCAACTTTGACTGAAATAACCACTCGTCACAACCGAGGTATGCAGCAAAGCATTTGTGAAGCCACAAGACGCACAACCTTGAGGCGGATGGGCTACAACAGCAGAAGACCCCACCGGGTACCACTCATCTCCACTACAAATAGGAAAAAGAGGCTACAATTTGCACGAGCTCACCAAAATTGGACAGTTGAAGACTGGAAAAATGTTGCCTGGTCTGATGAGTCTCGATTTCTGTTGAGACATTCAAATGGTAGAGTCAGAATTTGGTGTAAACAGAATGAGAACATGGATCCATCATGCCTTGTTACCACTGTGCAGGCTAGTGGTGGTGGTGTAATGGTGTGGGGGATGTTTTCTTGGCACACTTTAGGCCCCTTAGTGCCAATTGGGCATCGTTTAAATGCCACGGCCTACCTGAGCATTGTTTCTGACCATGTCCATCCCTTTATTTAATTGGGGCCCTTAATTGGTTTCTTGAACATGACAATGAGTACACTGTACTTAAATGGCCCCCACAGTCACCAGATCTCAACCCAATAGAGCATCTTTGGGATGTGATAGAACGGGAGCTTCGTGCCCTGGATGTGCATCCCACAAATCTCCATCAACTGCAAGATGCTATCCTATCAATATGGGCCAACATTTCTAAAGAATGCTTTCAATACCTTGTTGAATCAATGCCATGTAGAATTAAGGCAGTTCTGAAGGCGAAAGGGGGTCAAACACTGTATTAGTATGGTGTTCCTAATAATCCTTTAGGTGAGTTTATAGAGTAGGTGATATCTATCACAACAAGTAAAACTTAGAACTGCTGCACGGGAAAGTCATATTTTATTATTGTGAAATTTTCAAAAATGTGTTTTATTATTTAGATTTACAGATTTAAAATAAAATGTGTTCTCTATTATAGATTCCAACACAACTGTAATAATAATAATGCATCATTTTTCGTAACAAGTGTTACTTAAGAACTTAAAAAAGAAAAATTCAAGTGTTCCATTTCAAAATAACACAGCTATAGCTAGACTACAGGTATTTTATTAGTGTTGGCTTGTAACTTACTTTAAAGTGGTGTAGTAAATCCTTAGCTGTTCTAGCTGATCCATGACCCATGAATTGGGATCCCAGGTATCTGGACTGGACTCGATCCTCTTTCCAGTAACGAACATGTAGGTTCAGTTGCTTGGTTTTAGTCATTTGGCTGAGGGTTTTGTCAAACATCAAAGTAAAACTGCCACTGCTGACATCGGCCACGAGGAGTTTAATGATGTGAGGAGCCAAACCAAATTTTGTGAAATAGGCTGTTTTGTCTTTACCACACATAAAGTTTATTGCGATTTCCAAGTCGGGAAACATAGCTCGGAAAATATCTCAGACTCCCTCATTAGCGCTTATGGCAAGCCGTTTTAACATTTAATCAAGTCGCACTCCTATCCGTAATTACATTTTAGATATACACAATATCATTTCTCCTAGTCAAAATTATACTCTTACTAGTCAGAATGGCAATTACAGATATCCACAATTGCATTCTTACTAGTAGAAAATGTATTTCAAGATATTTAAAACTTTATTTGTCCTAGTTACAATTCTATTTGAGATATCTTTAAATCATTAAAAAGTATAAGTGGCCGTTTTGACATTTAATCGCTAGACTGGATATGTATTGCAGATATCCGTAATTCAATTCTTCCTAGTCAAAAAGAGCATTCCAGATATCCACAATGACATTCTTCCTATCCACAACTGTCATTTCCAGAATGAACATTCTGGATATCTAAAATATAATTGTGGATATCTGAAATTAAAAGCCTAATAGACATGAATGACAAAAGTGACATCATTTCTCCTAGGAAGAATGACGTTGTGGATATCTGAAATGACACTTGTGGTTAGGACGAATGTCATTGTGGATATCTGAAATGTTCTTTTTGACTAGGAAGAATTGAATTAGAGATATCTGCAATACATATCCAGTCTAGCGATTAAATGTTAAAACAGCTTGCCATAAGTGCTGTAGGATTGGTGTCTTGTTACGCTGTGCAGACACCACAGTACCTCTGCCTGAAGGGTAGCGGTGGACCCAAACGTAGTCCTGAGGTCTGTTACTGTAACTGATGTTGCGGTTGCTGCTGGGTTCGGAGATGGAGCTGAAGTCCGTGAAACTGTTGAGACTGAACAGAACTGAGAAATGCCAGGCGTCTGTTCGCGGGTTTTGGCAGCAGCTTTGTGCTTCTCGCTCTGCATACTGTATCCGACTCTACAGCTTAACTCCCATTGAACCAGGTTTAAAATGCTTCTTGCACAGCATACAGCGGGTCTCATAGCTATTACCTGCAACTGGTTTTAACCATGTCGCAAAGGTGGGATTATCCATCCAGTTAACGTTAGACTTGCACTTCCCCATGACTGACGCGTCCATTAGCAAAAAACTGCTAATGTGCGTACCTGAAAAAGCGCCCCTCCCACACACACGACCGGAAATGCTGGCGGTTCTGCTCATTCCGATCTCATACACAAAAATGCAAAACACCAATTAGCAATTCGCCAAATTCTTTAGAGATTACCAGAAAAACATATAGCAATCTTGTCTATTGGGTCTGAGGTATTTTAAGACCTTTGAACTCTGGATTCTCGTCATTTTTAAAGATATTTAAGGCCTTCATTTTGGAAAGTCCAATTTAAGACTTTTTAAGGATCCGTGGATACCCTGCTCCTATACATTAAACACGAGGGTTTACCCTCATCCAACTGACTGGGGGCTGCAAAGACCCTAGAGGTATATAATTTTTGTCATATCTCACAGGTGCTTTTTTAAATTCCAGTTATTTATGAATTTGGCAATCAATCAACATCATTGTTTTCTGTTTTGATGAGTGTTTTTTAAAAATACAAATGTTTTGGGTCCTCTGTGATCTCAGTCAAAAGTGTCCAATTCCGCCTATGCAGTTCTGATAAACTGTTTATTCAGTTAATGTTTGCCAAGGGTCCTAATTTAAAGGCATCTAGGGGCACTCTGCCAGTCAATTTCATGAAGACTGGCAGAGATTTCCACATGAGCTCTGTAGATAACCTGCCATGCTGCTGTTCCTAAGGTAACATGATGTTTAAAGTCCATCCATCCATTTTCTGCAAACGCTTGTTCTATTATGGTTGGCGGGGGGTCCGGAGCCAGTCCCAGACACTATGGGAGCAAGGCGGGGGACAACCCAGGATGGGGCACCCATCTGCTATGTTTTAATTGATACTGTGCATAATTTAAAATAACTTTTACAGTTCTTGTTTGCTATGTTGCATATACAGGAACACTACCCCCCCGCCAATTAATGTTTGAGTGTTAAATACCGTTATATCATTAAGGAAGGTTTACTGTTGATCACTTGAGATTACGGTCTTCATGTGCATTTTTTATTCATACCTCTTGTAATGTATAATCAGTTACGCACTTGAATGTGGTAAGCTGAAGTACAGCCTTGCAGCATTCATTACAAGTTTATTACACCTATATGACCATAATGATTTTCCCCCATCATATTAATGTGGATTTGGATAAAAATGTCTTCTTTTACATAAATATAATTCATGTATATTTCAGTTAACCAAATGTCAGCCTCACTGTAGGTAACAAAGCAGAGACATTTTTCTCCCTCACCCCTTACAGTATGTCAGGTTTGGGGTTACTAAATCCCCCTTAGCGGTGGAAACGGTAATTTTTTTTTTTTGTCTAAAACCGAATGACATGAAACTTGGTGACTTTAAAGATATTACCAAGGACAAGTAAAGTACCAAGGAGTTTGAAAATATATTTTGTATTTTTTTAGAAAAACTGCGAAATACACTCGTTCGGTTTGGGGTGAGAAGTATGAAGTATGGGTATTTTTCTGACCTAGAGGGATCAAAGTTTATGGAGAAAAAAATATAAATGAAAAAAAATTACGCCATATGCCCTTGTAACACTCGAACGGTTGGGGTGCGAAAATCACCCCAATGTTATGCAAATGAGATTCCGGAAATTATGAGCGGTGTCGGATTTCATCGCCCAGGACCGCAACCTAAATGTGTAATCACACATGAAGTATGGGTAGTTTTCTGACCTAGAGGGATCAAAGTTTATGGAGAAAAAAATATAAATGAAAAAAAATTACGCCATATGCCCTTGTAACACTCGAACGGTTGGGGTGCGAAAATCACCCCAATGTTATGCTAATGAGATTCCGGAAATTATGAGCGGTGTCGGATTTCATCGCCCAGGACCGCAACCTAAATGTGTAATCATACATGAAGTATGGGTATTTTTCTGACCTAGAGGGATCAAACCTTATGGAGAAAAAAAAAAAAAATTAAAAAAAATTACGCCATATAAAATTTGATTTTACACAGCCACGGCTTCTGTGAGTACTAAAAAATATGCCATTTGAAAATGCTTATGTTTTTACTAAACTTTCATCCCTTTTCTACAACCTGGTGCAGTTTCTAGTTGATTGATAAGGTTTTAGGGTGTTTTTCTGGGTTTTGAAAAGACACGGGGCGACAAGTCCCATTCACAACAATGGAGCGCAAATTTGATTTTACACAGCCACGGCTTCTGTGAGTACTAAAAAATATGCCATTTGAAAATGCTTATGTTTTTTCTAAAATTACATCTCTTTTGTACAATCAGGCAGAATTTTTCCTTGATTGGTTAACTTTTGCGGTGCTTTTACGGCTTCTGACCAAGCACTGCCCATAAAATCCCATTGAAGTGAATGGAGGGTGCCTTTTTGTGCAAGACCGGTAACAGTGATGCAATGACGCCATCTCGTGGTCGAAAAAAGGTACTGAATTAAAGTAAAGGGATAGCCCTTCGGGGTTGAAACGATCTGGAGTATACAAATTAATGCGAAAATTAATCAAACCAGCATTATTTTTACGGAATTGACACACCCCAAACCTAACATACGTTAGTTTTTATTATCTGTATACAAGGGGTGATCACAGACCAAAAACAAGGGGTTTTAACTGCTGAGGTCAACATGTGACAACTACACAGTAATGACTGGTTAAGATGTTTCTGTGACAAACATAAACTCATTGTGTGTAGGGCAAGTACAGCAGTATTCATAGGAAGTCAGGACTCACACTGAAATTCCTTACATTTGGATATACACTCACCTAAAGGATTATTAGGAGCACCATTGTAGGATCACACATGCACATATCACAGGGCCTAAATTCCAGGTGGCCTGAGACAAGGCCGAGCCTGGTACGAGAGGCACCAAAGGGGGGTTACACACACAAACACACACACACAGATAACCAGGGAGGCTAGCACTCCAACTTTTATTGCCCAAAGATTTAGGAACCTACAGACAAGCAGAGTGGACTTCACGGACAGGGGTCCCTCGACTTGGCACACAACCCCCTCCACATACACTCTGCCTTACATCTCACTCACCCAACAGACGAACACCCTAAAGGAAATTTCATTTAAGTTTGGCTTTTGTATACCCTGTATATTGATTTACTCACGACTACTAGTCTCAATATACAGATAGGTTATGTTTGTATGTGTCCTTAGACAATCTTAGTGTTTTGTGTGCCACCCTTATAACCATGTTCACGGAGTATCACCTATTTCACCCCTTTGCACTTGAACACATATAAATTTAAATAAATATTGTTCTCTTCCAACATTCCTTTGTGGTCCTTATCTGATCTTGGTGGACGGTTACCAAGTTTCGTTGTTTCTACCATGCTATGTTAAAAGAACTGAATTTAGGTGTATCTTATCCATTCTGGAGAAGATGAATTGGCATAAGCCACACCAAACAAAATATGTTGTTTCCAGATGTGCAACATATTGTTATTACCACAAACTAACGGCCAAGCCTATCTATGGATAAGATGTGCTGTTTGTAATATGAATATTTGATGTAATATCTGCACAAAGTGTAACATCTGTTGAGGTGCAACCCAAAACACCTGTATCCCATACTGATGTGAATGAGTCACATAGATAAAATAATTAATTGTTTAATCAATTAATGCAGATGGTATGAGGTATGTACCTGTGAAGCTGGTATGGCATATTTGGTGTCAAACTGATGGAAAATCACTCCTGATTCCAAATCTGGTCAGTGATTACCATATAAGTGGATGTATCAAAAGTTATAACAGCTTAATGAAAATCATCAGTAAAGGGAGAATCAGTCGGGCCATAAATCCCAAAAGGACTGATACAGACCCCCTTCCGAAAGCCCGCCAAATGGATGGCCAGCCATTGGGCCAGGATTCGAATTCCTGGTCATCCCTATTCATGAACTTTAGACCATAAAAACCTGGACCTCAGAACAAAGCAGCGCAGAGAACAACCAGCAGCTGTGCAGAGAATAACCGCCAGCCCGAAGAAGAACATCAGCCGGGGCAAACAGATCATCAAGTGTTGAGAACACCCAGCAGCCGTACAGAAAAGACCATCAGCCCGGGAGCAGAGAAGCCCACCAGAAACCCTCCGGTGAAGGCCCAGCTGAACAGAGGACAGCACCCAAGACAAAGCTTCACCAGGAGAGAGAATCCAAAGGGGCTCCACTCCACTGCTTAAAACGCCGCGCCTTCCTGAGTGCCATCGGCTCAGCAGCTCTGCCATCAACTGCCAAGACCCCCCCCCCCCACTCTTCAACCAAGTAAACCAACTTCCTTTCATTCTAACAACTTAAGCTGTTCTGTTAACCTGCTATAAGACTTTAGGGTCGTGTTTCCACAAACTGTGCTTGCTTTGCAGAACAGTATTTCCAATTTCAGGTTACTCATTTAAATCCGGTCATTGCATTTTCATAATTACATTGTTTGTTTTATTCCGTTATTTCGTGTTTGTTGTTTGTGTTAGGTGTAATGTCTGTCTTATGTCAGTTGTAGTGTTAGCTAGGAATAAATGCATGTCTTTTACACAACTTTAGCCTCCGTTATTGTGTGTCTCATAATAAGTTCCTGCCTTTGTGCCTCTGAACCTCAAACTCGCCTGAAACATCGCGAGACTCTCTCTCATCGGCCGTGAGGGGGGCTTCGCTACCAATTGTTTACATTACCTGGTGACGCAGCTCGGTGGACGAGCCTTCTAACCCAGGTTACTAAGTGATACTGGTAATTAGTGAATCCCGTTTAAGTCTCACATTAACAGACTCACGGGGATACCGCAATCGAGTTTGGAGGAGCCGACCATTCGGCATAACAATTGATTAATAATCAGCATTAAATAATAATTAATTAAACTTTAATTAATTCAAACATATTGGTGGAGATATAAAAATTTACCTGAGCTAATAATTCCTACACCATACTAATACGGTGTTTGACCCCCTTTCGCCTTCAGAACTGCCTTAATTCTATGTGGCATTGATTCAACAAGGTGCTGAAAGCATTCTTTAGAAATGTTGGCCCATATTGATAGGATAGCATCTTGCAGTTGATGGAGATTTGTGGGATGCACATCCAGGGCACGAAGCTCCCGTTCTACCACATCCCAAAGATGCTCTATTGGGTTGAGATCTGGTGACTGTGGGGGCCATTTAAGTACAGTGTACTCATTGTCATGTTCAAGAAACCAATTAAGGGCCCCAATTAAATAAAGGGATGGACATGGTCAGAAACAATGCTCAGGTAGGCCGTGGCATTTAAACGATGCCCAATTGGCACTAAGGGGCCTAAAGTGTGCCAAGAAAACATCCCCCACACCATTACACCACCACCACTAGCCTGCACAGTGGTAACAAGGCATGATGGATCCATGTTCTCATTCTGTTTACACCAAATTCTGACTCTACCATTTGAATGTCTCAACAGAAATCGAGACTCATCAGACCAGGCAACATTTTTCCAGTCTTCAACTGTCCAATTTTGGTGAGCTCGTGCAAATTGTAGCCTCTTTTTCCTATTTGTAGTGGAGATGAGTGGTACCCGGTGGGGTCTTCTGCTGTTGTAGCCCATCCGCCTCAAGGTTGTGCGTCTTGTGGCTTCACAAATGCTTTGCTGCATACCTCGGTTGTGACGAGTGGTTATTTCAGTCAAAGTTGCTCTTCTATCAGCTTGAATCAGTCGGCCCATTCTCCTCTGACCTCTAGCATCAACAAGGCATTTTCGCCCACAGGACTGCCGCATACTGGATGTTTTTCCCTTTGCACACCATTCTTTGTAAACGCTAGAAATGGTTGTGCGTGAAAATCCCAGTAACTGAGCAGATTGTGAAATACTCAGACCGGCCCGTCTGGCACCAACAACCATGCCACGCTCAAAATTGCTTAAATCACCTTTCTTTCACATTCTGACATTCAGTTTGGAGTTCAGGAGATTGTCTTGACCAGGACCACACTCCTAAATGCATTGAAGCAACTGCCATGTGATTGGTTGATTAGATAATTGCATTAATGACAAATTGAACAGGTGTTCCTAATAATCCTTTAGGTGAGTGTACATCACAAGGAAAAGAAACAATTATTTATAATAATTTACACAGCACACAATAACTACACATAAAAATATAGCATAGAAAAATCCAATAATATTATCGGACAAAATGGCCATGGAAATGTAACAGAGAACAGTGAGCTGGAGACCAGAGTCTTGACCCTGAGGATTGAAACATAATATTTAATTTCTCTGTTGTGTCACAAACCTTACAGATACACTACTTTTCAAAAAGAAAAATCCTCATGCATTTCTAAAAGGATGTTTTTGTCAAATGCCTCCAGCTCACTGAAAAACAACACATCAAGAGCACATATTATGGCCTAAATAAAGATATAGCATAGATATATAATATACCAGCAGACATTTTAAAAGTTTTTGTTAGGTGATTTAACAACAACAAGTGCATGTTCTACAGATTTTAATGTAGTTTCAGAATATGGCTTCCAATTTGCCACCACACGTCTGGTTTTGTCACGATTTACAATTAAAGTTCAACATAAATTACACTAGCCGACATCAAATTTGGTGAATAATATCAAATGACATTTTTCAAACACCCTTCATAAACAAACATTTTTAGTATATTTAGTTTTGCTCCAGCAGGTCTGGTTTTTCTATGATTTAGACTTAACTTTTTTTCCATATACAATGCATTGTATACCTAATAATGTCATTCTGATACCCGACATAAAAATCACCAGTAATCTATCATAGACTCATTTTTTGTACAAACTAGTCAGCAGGGTTTACAGGTAGCTTGCACTTATGTAAACTTACAGGTATGCTGCTGCAGGTCCACTGACGCCGATCTTTGTATGCAGAACTGTGGTTCGCCTTCCGGTACTGAGTGACAGCCCAGCAATTCATGGTGGTCTATCTTACAATTATCATGCCCCGCTCATCCCCGCCTCCAGTGTGCCACGCCCCCTCGTTAACCTCATGTGGAATCCCGATATCCTCAGCTGTTTCGAGTTGTTTCCATTAGTCCTATGTATTTAACTCCGCATCAACGTATGTTTCCCCAGTCCTGTCATTGAAGTCGCTACCTGTATTGCCTCGTGTTCCTGGCTGTTTTCCCCAATAAATCCCTTGTTTCCCGATTCTTCACTGTTGTGCCGCGTCTGGCTGTGATCGTGTTACCCGGAGCGTATGTCTGCGAACTGTCGGCAGGAATGAACGAAGAAAATTATGATTAAAAGATTAAAAAACACCAAACAATACGGCTTAAATATATAATTTATTGTACGATATAGGCCTACTATACATATGATCAGGAGCGCACATACAGTAACTGCATGGTACGCAAGTGCGCATTCCCAGTACACGCGCGGCAATTCCTTGTTGTAGCGCAGCGCAAATACGTATTTATTTTATGTGCATTCACGCTGTTATGACAAAAAATTACCGTTGCAATTGAATATTTATGTGGCTAATTTGTACTTCTTTCGCGGCATGAAGGCTAGAATGCAGTGATTTCTTGTCATAACAGCGCGAATGCAAATGAAAAAAATACGCATTTGCGCTGCTACTGTACATTGCAGCGCGTATCGGTTTAGACAGCGAATGAGTACAGTACTTGCACACCAGGTATGTGCCCCCTGCATACAATCATTTTTGCATATAAAATAAAGGGGTGACTTACGCAGGGTTGCCAACTTTGGTCAGCTGGTTGGCGTGAGATTTACACACGTACTTAGGCTACATGTACCTAACAGTTTTATTACCTTGCAAATAGTATTTAGGGTTTGCAAACTGCCCCAACGCTTTTGATGTAGCCAATTTTGGGTTTAAAATGGATGAATAGAGATTCGCCATAAGATTGATTGCTGTGAGCGTTTGAGTCTGAAAGCCTGAGTCTCGCTCCAGATGCGTCAGAGTCGGCAACCTGCTTACGGCCGGATCGGACCTACGACCGGTCAGTCGGAGCCGATCGCAGCCGAAAGTCGCCGACGACCTGCATAGGATCGTATTGTTTGTTATGGTACGAATGGGCGTCCGTGGCAACAGCTTGATTACTTTAGAATCACATGTACTTCTTTTCTCAAACGTCTTTCGAGCATCTTGGCGAGTGGCTGCATTTTTAAGAGACTTAATATCTTAAAAATGGAGAGCAAAGAAATGAAAGTAGTTAAGATTAAAATTAAAATGACCGTTACAATTAAAATAACAGCTAAGGAATCTGACACCCATTTAGAAAAAAATGAGGCCGTGGAAAAGAACAGCAGCGAGAAGGTGGAGAAAGTCAGCATGGTGAAAGATGTGATCAAGAAGACGGGTGAGACGGAGAAGCCCTGTTCTACGCGGAGGGTGTGTTACATGCCGAAGGTAAAGACCTGGATTAGGAGTGTGGCAGTTTAGCAGAGCTCTTAAAGAAAAATATATAGAAAGAAGGAGAGAAGCGCACGGAAAGTGGAATAAGACAGGCCGGCATGGTGGAGCTACCAAGCCAGCAGCTGGTTTAATTTTAGCTTTTCTTAAATTAAAAGTAATTTGGGGGGAAAAAAAGAGTTATCCTTTAGTTTTTCGGTGAGTGTTACGGGACTGAGTTAAGGGAAAATGTTCATTGTGCTATGGCGGGATATAAAAAGTAAAGGAAAAAACCTACCGGGGATTTAAATAATGCTTCATTTGCCCATTGAGATTACGTAAACCTTGGATGTTATAATGTGTCATCGATATGTACATGTTGTTGTGATATGAGTTCGTTATGTGTAAAAGGGAAAAAAGGGATATGTTTTATTTTTCTAGTGCGCCATATTCCCTACCCATATTTTTCTTTTAGATGTCCGCAGTCCAGGTTAAGGCTGTGATAGTGTGTGAAACCCTGAAAGCAAATTATATCGAGGATATTGTCGTTATGACATAATTGATAAAACGATAAGTACGCGACAGGCTTTGCTCCTCCTCCTCAGTCTTGTAATTTGATGCCAACATTACCGTCACGTGACTCAGCGGCGCCAGGCAAGCACACAGGCTCACTTGCGCGCGCACACACACGCACTGGCAGAGGCCTTGCAATTTGGCAGAGAATATCCAGGTAGAGTATAGTGGTGCCAGTAATATTTTAGTCATCTTCAGCATTAGTTAATATTAAACTTTCAAAGTGCAAGTGGTTAAAACTCAAAATGTATAAATTATGCTAAGACCTTTTTATCATGGATGCTAGTGTTAGCATCAGGTTCAAATAGGTATATGGTTTGGGTTAACGTGATGATTTTTCAGTCACCGTGACCAGAATCATGGAATGCGGTTAATCAAAGTTATTTTTTAACTCATTACTTCTTCTGTGATTAATTAATCGAAATGAGCGTGTTATTTGATACAATATTATCCCATTGCCACATGTTATAAAATGAATACATTTACTGGAATTGAAAGAAATATACTGAATATAGCTCAGATTTGATTGACTATAATTACCATTTTGTGTTAGCTTTTTCATTTAATGTTTTTAAACTTTATTGTATTTTTTATTGTACTTTTTTTTGTATTTTCACTAATTATTTTTATTATTATTATTTTTTTAAATAAGCGGGTTCTCTAATTTTGTGCACTTTATTTAAGAAAAATACATTTTGTGTTACTTGTGTTTTATAATAAAGTATTTATTTACTTATTAACCTTACCAAAATTCTGTCCTGCTGTCACAAATCTTGTGGTATCGCACACCACTACTCGGAGAGGAAAACGGTCAGGGGAAGAATACGGTCACACGCACCCTGCCAGGATCTGCACCGGAGCCGAGCGCCCTCCGTTGGATTCCAGATAAGAAAAGAAAAGACACAAAACTGATGGAAAAGGGTTTGGAAATGATTATATAGAGACGGAACCAGGCTGAGCCTTAGAGAGGAGATAGTTTATTGTTATATTATTGATTAGGTAAGTGGTTACAGGTCAAAATAAATAAGATAAGGAAATAAGTTTTTGGGTGGACTTCTTTTACTAATCATCCTCCTCCCTGAGCCTAGAAAGAAGGGTTACATATTGTAAAGCTCTTATATTAGAAAGATCTCGGTGTGTATGTTGATGCTTCCATGTCCCACTCTCGCAAAGTGTGGGGAAGCAATAAAATAGAATGTTGGGTTATATCTCTAGGTGTGTGGAGTTTAAGTCAAGGGAGGTGATGTTACATTTATATAATTACTAGGTAAGACCCCACCTAGAATATCGTGTGCAGGTTTGGTCACCATACCTTAAGAAGGACATTGCTGCCTTAGAAAAGGTGCAACGGAGGGCTACGAGAATGATTCCTGGTCTTAGAGGAATGTCGTGTGACGAGAGGTTAGCTGAGCTGAATCTGTTTAGCCTTGAGCAAAGGAGACTAAGGGGGACATGATCCAGGTCTATAAGATGCTGACAGGTCTGGATGCTGTTCAGCCAAATGACTATTTCAATATTAGTTTAAATACTAGAACTCGTGGACATAAGTGGAAATCAGCGGGAGAACATTTTAAAGCAAATTTGAGGAAGCACTTCTTTACACAACGTGTAGTTAGAGTATGGAATAGTCTTCCTGCTAGTGTAGCGTAAGCTAAAACCCTGGGTTCCTTTAAATCAGAGCTAGATAAGATTTTAACAACTCTGAGCTATTAGTTAAGTTCTCCCCAAATGAGCTTGTTGGGCCGAATGGCCCCCTCTCGTTTGTAAATTTCTATTGTTCTTATCTTATCTTAGCCTATCTTATCCTATTTTATCTTAGGATAAGATAGGCTAAGGTAAAATAGGATAGAATGAGATAAAATAGGATAAGATAAGATAGAATGAGACAAAATAAGATAGGATAGGATGAGATAAAATAGGATAAGGTAGGATAGGAAGGGCTAAGATAAGATAGAATAGGATAAGGTAGGATAAGAATGGCTAAGATGAGATAGAATTGGATGAAGTAGGATAGGAATGTATAGGATCGAATAGGATAAGGTAGGATAGGAATGGCTAAGATACGATATAATAGCATAAGGTAGGATAGGAATGATTAAGGTAAGGTAGAATATGATAAGGTACTGTAGGATAGGAATGGCTAAGGTAAGATAGAATAGCATAAAGTAGGATAGGAATGGCTAAGGTAAGATAGAATAGCATAAGGTAGGATAGGAATGGCTAAGGTAAGATAGAATAGCATAAAGTAGGATAGGAATGGCTAAGGTAAGATAGAATAGCATAAGGTAGGATAGGAATGGCTAAGGTAAGATAGAATAGCATAAGGTAGGATAGGAATGGCTAAGATATGATTGAATAGGATAAGGTAGGATAGGAACGGATAAGATAGGAACGGCTAAGATAAGACAGTAGCATAAGGTAGGATAGGAATGGCTAAGGTAAGATAGAATAGCATAAAGTAGGATAGGAATGGCTAAGGTAAGATAGAATAGCATAAGGTAGGATAGGAATGCCTAAGGTAAGATAGAATAGCATAAGGTATGATAGGAATGGCTAAGGTAAGATAGAATACCATACGGTAGGATAGGAATGGCTAAGGTAAGATAGAATTGGATTAGGTAGGATAGGAATGGCTAAGGTAAGATAGAATAGCATAAGGTAGGATAGGAATGCCTAAGGTAAGATAGAATAGCATAAGGTATGATAGGAATGGCTAATGTAAGATAGAATACCATACGGTAGGATAGGAATGGCTAAGGTAAGATAGAATTGGATTAGGTAGGATAGGAATGGCTAAGGTAAGATAGAATAGCATAAGGTAGGATAATGTCGCCTATGGTTTAGTCACTGGGGGCTTTGGGTGGGGATGCTGTAAAGTGCTTTGAGACTATGTAATGTTGTAATAATGCACTATAAAAAAATAAATGTGTTATTCATTGTTGTTGAATGGGTAAGGTAAGATAGAAAAGCATAAGGTAGGATAGGAATGGCTAAAGAATGATAGATTAGGATAAGGTCGGATAGCAATGGGTAAGGTAGAATAGCATAAGGTAGGATGGGAATGGCTAAGATAAAATAGAATAGGATAAGGTAGGATAGGAATGGTTAAGGTAGAATAGCAAAAGTTAGGATAGGAATGGCTATGGTAAGATAGAATAGCATAAGGTAGGATAGGAATGGCTAAGGTAAGATAGAATACCATACGGTAGGATAGTAATGGCTAAGGTAGAATAGCAAAAGGTAGGATAGGAATGGCTAAGATTAGATAGAATAGGATAAGGTAGGATAGGAATGGGTGAGGTAGAATAGCATAAAGTAGGATGGGAATGGCTAAGATAAGATTGAATAGGATAAGGTAGGATAGGAATGGGTAAGATATGTTAGAATTGGATGAGGTAGGATAGGAACGGATAAGATACCGGTGGATAAGATAGGATATGAATCTCTAAGATAAGGTTGAATTGGATAAGGTAGGATAGGAATGGCTGAGATGGGAACGGCTAAGATAAGAGAATAGCATAAGGTAGGATAGGAATGGCTAAGGCAAGATAGGAAAGGATGACGAAGTATAGGAATGGGGAAGGCAAGATAGAATAGAATGGAATAGGATAAGGTAGGATAGGAATGGGTAAGGTAAGATAGAATAGGATAAGGTAGGAAGGGAATGGATAAGATAGAATAGCATAAGGTAGGATAGTGTCGGCTATGGCTTACGCACTGGGGGCTTTGGGTGGGGATGCTGTAATGCGCTTTGAGACGATGTAATGTTGTGATAATGCACTATAAAATAATACATTTGTTATTCGTTATTGTTGAATGGGTAAGGTAAGATAGAAAAGCAAAAGGTAGGATAGGAATGGATAAAGAATGATAGATTAGGATAAGGTCGGATAGCAATGGGTAAGGTAGAATAGCATTAGGTAGGTTAGGAATGGCTAAGATAAGATTGAATAGGATAAGGTAGGATAGGAACGGATAAGATAGGAACGGCTAAGATAAGACAGTAGCATAAGGTAGGATAGGAATGGTTACGGAATAATAGATTAGGATAAGGTAGGATAGGAATGGGTAAGTTAGAATAGCATATGGTAGGATAGGAATGGCTAAGATAAGTTAGATTTGGATGAGGTAGGATAGGAACGGATAAGATACCGGTGGATAAGATAGGATAGGAATCTCTAAGATAAGGTTGAATTGGATAAGGTAGGATAGGAATGGCTGAGATAGGAACGGCTAAGATAAGAGAATAGCATAAGGTAGGATAGGAATGGCTAAGGCAAGATATGAAAGGATGAGGAAGAATAGGAATGGGTAAGGTAAGATAGAATAGGATAAGGTAGGAAAGGAACGGATAAGATAGAATAGCGTAAGGTAGGGTAGTGTCGCCTATGGCTTACTCACTGGGGGCTTTGGGTGGGGATGCTGTAAAGCGCATTGAGACGATGTAATGTTGTCATAATGCACTATAGAGAAATAAATTTGTTACCCGTTGTTGTTGAATGGGTAAGATAAGATAGAAAAGCATAAGGTAGGATAGGAATGGCTAAAGAATGATAGATTAGGATAAGGTTGGATAGGAATGGGTAAGGTAGAATAGCATAAGGTAGGGTAGGAATGGTTAAGGAAAAATAGACTAGGATAAGGTAGGATAGGAATTGCTAAGGAATGATAGATTAGGATAAGGTAGGATAGGAATGGCTGAGATAAGAGAATAGCATACGGTAGGATAGGAATGGCTAAGGCAAGATAGGAAAGGATGAGGAAGGATAGTAATGGGTAAGGTAAGATAGAATAGGATAAGATAGGAAAGGAACGGATAAGATAGGAACGGCTAAGATAAGACAGTAGCATAAGGTAGGATAGGAATGGCTAAGGTAAGATAGAATAGCATAAGGTAGGATAGGAATGGCTAAGGTAAGATAGAATAGCATAAAGTAGGATAGGAATGGCTAAGGTAAGATAGAATAGCATAAGGTAGGATAGGAATGGCTAAGGTAAGATAGAATAGCATAAGGTAGGATAGGAATGGCTAAGGTAAGATAGAATAGCATAAGGTAGGATAGGAATGGCTAAGATAAGATTGAATAGGATAAGGTAGGATAGGAACGGATAAGATAGGAACGGCTAAGATAAGACAATAGCATAAGGTAGGATAGGAATGGCTAAGGTAAGATAGAATAGCATAAGGTAGGATAGGAATGGCTAAAGAATGATAGATTAGGATAAGGTTGGATAGGAATGGGTAAGGTAGAATAGCATAAGGTAGGATAGGAATGGGTAAGGTAGAATAGCATAAGGTAGGATAGGAATTGGTAAGGAATAATAGACTAGGATAAGGTAGGATAGGAATCGGTAAGTTAGAATAGCATAAGGTAGCATAGGAATTGCTAAGGAATGATAGATTAGGATAAGGTAGGATAGGAATGGCTGAGATAAGAGAATAGCATACGGTAGGATAGGAATGGCTAAGGCAAGATAGGAAAGGATGAGGATGGATAGGAATGGGTTAGGGAAGATAGAAAAGGATAAGGTAGGATAGGAATGGGTAAGGTAAGATAGAATAGGATAAGGTAGGAAAGGAACGGATAAGATAGAATCGCATAAGGTAGGATAGTGTCGCCTATGGCTTACTCACTGGGAGCTTTGGGTGGGGATGTTGTAAAGCGCTTTGAGACGCTGTAATGTTGTCAAAATGCACTATAAAAAAATAAATTTGTTATTCGTTGTTGTTGAATGCGTAAGGTAAGATAGCAATGCATAAAGTAGGACAGGAATGGCTAAAGAATGATAGCTTAGCATAAGGTAGGTTAGGAATGGCTAAAGTAGAATAGCATAAAGTAGGATAGGAATGGGTAAGTTAGAATACCATAAGGTAGGATAGGAATGGGTAAGTTAGAATAGCATAAGGTAGGATAGGAATTGCTAAGGAATGATAGATTAGGATAAGGTAGGATAGGAATGGCTATGATAAGTTAGACTTGGATGAGGTAGGATTGGAACGGATAAAATACCGGTGGATAAGATAGGATAGGAATCTCTAAGATAAGGTTGAATTGGATAAGGTAGGATAGGAATGGCTGAGATAGGAACGGCTAAGATAAGAGAATAGCATAAGGTAGGATAGGAATGGCTAAGGCAAGATAGGAAAGGATGAGGAAGGATAGTAATAGGTAAGGTAAGATAGAATAGGATAAGGTAGGAAAGGAACGGATAAGATAGAATAGCATAAGATAGGGTAGTGTCGCCTATGCCTTACTCACTGGGGGCTTTGGGTGGGGATGCTGTAAAGCGCTTTGAGACGATGTAATGTTGTCATAATGCACTATAGAAAAATATATTTGTTACCCGTTGTTGTTGAATGGGTAAGATAAGATAGAAAAGCATAAGGTAGGATAGGAATGGCTAAAGAATGATAGATTAGGATAAGGTTGGATAGGAATGGGTAAGGTAGAATAGCATAAGGTAGGATAGGAATGGGTAAGGTAGAATAGCATAAGGTAGGATAGGAATTGGTAAGGAATAATAGACTAGGATAAGGTAGGATAGGAATCGGTAAGTTAGAATAGCATAAGGTAGGATAGGAATTGCTAAGGAATGATAGATTAGGATAAGGTAGGATAGGAATGGCTGAGATAAGAGAATAGCATACGGTAGGATAGGAATGGCTAAGGCAAGATAGGAAAGGATGAGGATGGATAGGAATGGGTTAGGCAAGATAGAATAGGATAAGGTAGGATAGGAATGGCTGAGATAGGAACGGCTAAGATAAGAGAATAGCATAAGATAGGATAGGAATGGCTATGGCAAGATAGGAAAGGATGAGGAAGGATAGAAATGGGTTAGGGAAGATAGAAAAGGATAAGGTAGGATAGGAATGGGTAAGGTAAGATAGAATAGGATAAGGTAGGAAAGGAACGGATAAGATAGAATCGCATAAGGTAGGATAGTGTCGCCTATGGCTTACTCACTGGGAGCTTTGGGTGGGGATGTTGTAAAGCGCTTTGAGACGCTGTAATGTTGTCAAAATGCACTATAAAAAAATAAATTTGTTATTCGTTGTTGTTGAATGCGTAAGGTAAGATAGCAATGCATAAAGTAGGACAGGAATGGCTAAAGAATGATAGCTTTGCATAAGGTTGGATAGCAATGGCTAAGGTAGAATAGCATAAGGTAGGTTAGGAATGGCTAAAGTAGAATACCATAAGGTAGGATAGGAATGGGTAAGTTAGAATAGCATAAGGTAGGATAGGAATGGCTAAGGAATGATAGGTTAGGATAAGGTAGGATTGGAATGGCTAAGATAAGTTAGTCTTGGATGAGGTAGGTTAGGAACGGATAAAATACCGGTGGATAAGATAGGATAGGAATCCCTAAGATAAGGTTGAATTTGATAAGGTAGGATAGGAATGGCTGAGATAGGAACAGCTAAGATAAGAGAATAGCATAAGGTAGGATAGGAATGGCTAAGGCAAGATAGGATAGGATGAGGAAGGATAGTAATGGGTAAGGTAAGATAGAATAGGATAAGGTAGGAAAGGAACGGATAAGATAGAATAGCATAAGGTAGGGTAGTGTCGCCTATGGCTTACTCACTGGGGGCTTTGGGTGGGGATGCTGTAAAGCGCTTTGAGACGATGTAATGTTGTCATAATGCACTATAGAAAAATATATTTGTTACCCGTTGTTGAATGGATAAGATAATATAGAAAAGCATAAGGTAGGATAGGAATGGCTAAAGAATGATAGATTAGGATAAGGTTGGATAGGAATGGGTAAGGTAGAATAGCATAAGGTAGGGTAGGAATGGGTAAGGTAGAATAGCTTAATGTAGGATAGGAATGGCTAAAGAATGATATATTAGGATAAGGTTGGATAGGAATGGGTAAGGTAGAATAGCATAAGGTAGGTTAGGAATGGGTAAAGTAGAATAGCATAAGGTAGGATAGGAATGGGTAAGTTAGAATAGCATAAGGTAGGATAGGAATGGCTAAGGAATGATAGATTATGGTAAGGTAGGATAGTAATGGCTAAGGAATGATAGATTATGATAATGTAGGATAGGAATGGCTAAGATAAGTTAGACTTGGATGACGTCGGATAGGAATGGATAAGATACCGGTGGATGAGATAGGATAGGAATCTCTAAGATATGGTTGAATTGGATAAGGTAGGATAGGAATGGCTGAGATAGGAACGGCTTTGATAAGAGAATAGCATAAGGTAGGATAGGAATGGCTAAGGCAAGATAGAATAGGATAAGGTAGGATAGGAATGCGTAAGGTAAGATAGAATAGGATAAGGTAGGAAAGGAACGGATAAGATAGAATAGCGTAAGGTAGGGTAGTGTCGCCTATGGCTTACTCACTGGGGGCTTTGGGTGGGGATGCTGTAAAGCGCATTGAGACGATGTAATGTTGTCATAATGCACTATAGAGAAATAAATTTGTTACCCGTTGTTGTTGAATGGGTAAGATAAGATAGAAAAGCATAAGGTAGGATAGGAATGGCTAAAGAATGATAGATTAGGATAAGGTTGGATAGGAATGGGTAAGGTAGAATAGCATAAGGTAGGGTAGGAATGATTAAGGAAAAATAGACTAGGATAAGGTAGGATAGGAATCGGCAAGTTAAAATAGCATAAGGTAGGATTGGAATGGCTAAGATTAGTTAGTCTTGGATGAGGTAGGTTAGGAATGGCTGAGATAGGAACGGCTAAGATAAGAGAATAGCATAAGGTAGGATAGGAATGGCTAAGGCAAGATAGGAAAGGATGAGGATGGATAGGAATGGGTTAGGCAAGATAGAATAGGATAAGGTAGGATAGTAATGGGTAAGGTAAGATAGAATAGGATAAGGTAGGAAAGGAACGGATAAGATAGAATAGCATAAGGTAGGGTAGTGTCGCCTATGGCTTACTCACTGGGGGCTTTGGGTGGGGATGCTGTAAAGTGCTTTGAGACGATGTAATGTTGTCATAATGCACTATAGAAAAATATATTTGTTACCCATTGTTGTTGAATGGGTAAGATAAGATAGAAAAGCATAAGGTAGGATAGGAATGGCTAAAGAATGATAGATTAGGATAAGGTTGGATAGGAATGGGTAAGGTAGAATAGCATAAGGTAGGTTAGGAATGGGTAAAGTAGAATAGCATAAGGTAGGATAGGAATGGGTGAGTTAGAATAGCATAAGGTAGGATAGGAATGGCTAAGGAATGATAGATTATGATAAGGTAGGATAGGAATGGCTAAGGAATGATAGATTATGATAATGTAGGATAGGAATGGCTAAGATAAGTTAGACTTGGATGACGTAGGATAGGAATGGATAAGATACCGGTGGATGAGATAGGATAGGAATCTCTAAGATAAGGTTGAATTGGATAAGGTAGGATAGGAATGGCTGAGATAGGAATGGCTAAGATAAGAGAATAGCATAAGGTAGGATAGGAATGGCTAAGGCAAGATAGAAAAGGATAAGGTAGGATAGGAATGGGTAAGGTAAGATAGAATAGGATAAGGTAGGAAAGGAACGGATAAGATAGAATAGCATAAGGTAGGGTAGTGTCGCCTATGGCTTACTCACTGGGGGCTTTGGGTGGTGATGCTGTAAAGCGCATTGAGACGATGTAATGTTGTCATAATGCACTATAGAGAAATAAATTTGTTACCCGTTGTTGTTGAATGGGTAAGATAAGATAGAAAAGCATAAGGTAGGATAGGAATGGCTAAAGAATGATAGATTAGGATAAGGTTGGATAGGAATGGGTAAGGTAGAATAGCATAAGGTAGGGTAGGAATGATTAAGGAAAAATAGACTAGGATAAGGTAGGATAGGAATCGGCAAGTTAAAATAGCATAAGGTAGGATTGGAATGGCTAAGATTAGTTAGTCTTGGATGAGGTAGGTTAGGAATGGCTGAGATAGGAACGGCTAAGATAAGAGAATAGCATAAGGTAGGATAGGAATGGCTAAGGCAAGATAGGAAAGGATGAGGATGGATAGGAATGGGTTAGGCAAGATAGAATAGGATAAGGTAGGATAGTAATGGGTAAGGTAAGATAGAATAGGATAAGGTAGGAAAGGAACGGATAAGATAGAATAGCATAAGGTAGGGTAGTGTCGCCTATGGCTTACTCACTGGGAGCTTTGGGTGGGGATGCTGTAAAGTGCTTTGAGACGATGTAATGTTGTCATAATGCACTATAGAAAAATATATTTGTTACCCATTGTTGTTGAATGGGTAAGATAAGATAGAAAAGCATAAGGTAGGATAGGAATGGCTAAAGAATGATAGATTAGGATAAGGTTGGATAGGAATGGGTAAGGTAGAATAGCATAAGGTAGGTTAGGAATGGGTAAAGTAGAATAGCATAAGGTAGGATAGGAATGGGTGAGTTAGAATAGCATAAGGTAGGATAGGAATGGCTAAGGAATGATAGATTATGATAAGGTAGGATAGGAATGGCTAAGGAATGATAGATTATGATAATGTAGGATAGGAATGGCTAAGATAAGTTAGACTTGGATGACGTAGGATAGGAATGGATAAGATACCGGTGGATGAGATAGGATAGGAATCTCTAAGATAAGGTTGAATTGGATAAGGTAGGATAGGAATGGCTGAGATAGGAATGGCTAAGATAAGAGAATAGCATAAGGTAGGATAGGAATGGCTAAGGCAAGATAGAAAAGGATAAGGTAGGATAGGAATGGGTAAGGTAAGATAGAATAGGATAAGGTAGGAAAGGAACGGATAAGATAGAATAGCATAAGGTAGGGTAGTGTCGCCTATGGCTTACTCACTGGGGGCTTTGGGTGGTGATGCTGTAAAGCGCATTGAGACGATGTAATGTTGTCATAATGCACTATAGAGAAATAAATTTGTTGTTGAATGGGTAAGATAAGATAGAAAAGCATAAGGTAGGATAGGAATGGCTAAAGAATGATAGATTAGAATAAGGTTGGATAGGAATGGGTAAGGTAGAATAGCATAAGGTAGGATAGGAATGGTTAAGGAATAATAGACTAGGATAAGGTAGGATAGGAATCGGTAAGTTAGAATAGCATAAGGTAGGATTGGAATGGCTAAGGCAAGATAGGAAAGGATGAGGATGGATAGGAATGGGTTAGGCAAGATAGAATAGGATAAGGTAGGATAGGAATGGCTAAGGCAAGATAGAAAAGGATAAGGTAGGATAGGAATGGGTAAGGTAAGATAGAATAGGATAAGGTAGGAAAGGAACGGATAAGATAGAATAGCATAAGGTAGGGTAGTGTCGCCTATGGCTTACTCACTGGGGGCTTTGGGTGGTGATGCTGTAAAGCGCATTGAGACGATGTAATGTTGTCATAATGCACTACAGAAAAATAAATTTGTTACCCGTTGTTGTTGAATGGGTAAGATAAGATAGAAAAGCTTAAGGTAGGATAGGAATGACTAAAGAATGATAGAGTAGAATAAGGTTGGATAGGAATGGGTAAGGTAGAATAGCATAAGGTAGGGTCGGAATGGGTAAGGTAGAATAGCACAAGGTAGGGTACACTGTTAGACATTTTATTGTATTTTTACAGTACCTTACTGGCAACACTATTGCCAGTAAGTTACTGTAATTACTGATCTACAGTATCTTTACTGTTGTGATGTTTTACAGTTCAGCCACTTTACTGTAAACATATATTACAGTATAACAGCTTTACTGTAAATGTTGTTTGTGGTAATGCAGCTTTACTGTAAACATGGTTTACAGTTAGAAAGACTTACCGTGATTAAGTTTTATAGTATCACTGTACTGCAAATGTGGTTTATGGTATAACACTGTAATTGTGTACATTATAATTTGTTTAGACTGTAATTGTGTTTTACAGCATATAAAATAATATTAACATTCATATTCAATATAAGAACATTTACAAAAAACAATATAATTCAATAAAGTAGTCTCAGAATAGTGAATCAAACCAACATTTATTGTTGATAATTTTTTTTTAACAAGAAAAACATTTTTCAACTGAATAAAAACAATGTCAATAACCAAAATAAATAGAAGCGTACATGAAAACTACACAGTCCTTCACCTTTCTGTGTCTGGTTTTTTTAAGGAAAACAGTTTTTTATTCCACTAAAAACAGGACAAACCCACCAGCATGAACATTAAATAAACTATTACAATTGTAAAACAAAAATCATTTACAAAATGTAATAATTATCAGTGGGTCCCAGGAAATAGAATGTGACATGGGATTTAGATTTCCGTTACCAGGATGGTCGGGTTCAGCGTAGTCTTTATCACCACCTGTCAAAGACACATCATCAATATTCATGTTTGCTCAGGTTATTCACTTGTTCACATCTGTCTGAGATCATTCATACTGTTGTATGGATGTGTGTACAGTATGTATATAATTATCAGCTATGTAAAAGATATTATCATCTCTGTATTCTTACCTAGTTGGAAGTCCTCCATTCAAACTCAGAGAGCCGCTGGAGGAAGGTGGTGATCCGAGGGCTGATGCTTGTAACCTTCCTCTTTACGACACGACCTGTCTTGCGGCTTGTACCAAGTTTTGCAGGGCATTTTGTTCCCATGTCTGGATTGATCCTCACAAAGAACCTTTTAACGGAAAAAAGGCTGCTTTAATTTCAAAATTAAAACATACATTACAGCAATCACCTATATGTTTCTGCAACTGTAGTCAAGCTATCACATATATTTCATTCTTAAATGGTGTAAGCTTTAATGGTGTAAAGTATTTACCTCTGTATCATCTCCAGTGTGATGGACGCTGACTCCTGATACTCAAGGTTGAAAACGTAATATGACGCAAAGAAGACAGCATGGGTGCCGGCAAAGTCATGCATCTGCTCAGGCTCATAAAATACCTTGCCCTCCAAACTGATCATCCAGCGGCTTGCAGACATGAAATTATTCCCTAAAAACAGACAAGAGTCCAATAAGACAATGTGCTCTCCCTTACAAATAAGGTTTCCACAAGAATGCTGGATAGCAGGCCTCACACTGTACAAAAATAGAATCCACACGGTTTGCTGCTATTTCTCTTATTATTTATTATGTAATGAAAATTATGATCAATTACAGGAAAAAACTGCCTAATGTTTTGCCATTTTGGCCTGTGCTGAAATGTTAGGCTGTTGGTCATTGTGTATAATAAATAATAAGAGAAACAGCAGCAAACTGTGTGTATTCTATTTTTATACAATATAAAACAGACAAACCCCTGTTAATAAGTTGTTGTGGGTACAAATACCACAATAATTACATAGATTTTTTACAAAAATATTACAAGAGGATTGAAACTATTTACTTGCCAAGCGCTATTACCCTTGGTGTGATGGGTAAGGTCATCTCTCTCTCAACAGACATCTTGGTGGAAAAAGCCTTTAAAACACAAAAGGAACTGATTTGAATGATGATACTGTACCCAAAATCATTGAAATATTTTTCCTTTGTTTATGTTGACAGTATTGAGAGTGCATGTGTAAAATTTTAAATATAATTACGTCAGCCAAGATGAAGATTGAGTCCCCTTTTTCTTGGAAGTACTTCATCAGAAGAAGGATGGCTGCTGTGGCAATCTGGTTGTGGTTCAGCTTTGCACTGTCGCACTCACGTAGCAGATGTTCAATCTCCTTGTTCCACTGAAGTCTCTGGCTTTGAAAGAAGTTCAAAATTCTCCTTCCTTTCGTAAGAAGGGCTTCACTGAGACGTGTCTCTACCTCAATATCTGTGAGTGTGTGGAAGTGAGTGCAGAGGCCTCTTTTAGTAAAAAGAAATGGCCAATGCTCTTGAACCTCACATAAGGTGGGGGCAGGCCAAGAATTAAGCATGTGCCTCTGGTAAATATAAGTCAAAGACATATAAGTATTTACATCTGTTGTTTCAATTGCTTGAGGACCTGCTGATCTGAAGACAGTTGACATAGTCTGTCTTTTTGACTCCAAAGTTTCAGTGGTTTCTCCTTCTGGTAGGGTTGTGGGTTGCCAGTTGATGCAACCATAGCTATCAAGTTCAGATCTCCCCCTTTTGATGGCAACATCACCCTCATTGTTTTCCCTGGTAGACCTTTTCCTTGGCTGCCGGATTCTGCTGCTGACATTGTCTCTATTTACATGTTCAACTCTTGTTTTAAGCTGTTTGAGTAGGGAATAATAACCACAGCCTAATTGCTCACCATCTGCAGTCTTATCTGCAAAGGTAGCGGGATACTTAGATACAATAGCTCTAGCTACCTCCCCACAAGCAGCTCTGTTAGGGTTGGGGCAGTGTACTCGCATTCCTTCTACAACAGTCCTAATCATTATTCTCCTGTCTTCTGGGTGAGCCATTCCACCAGATGCCAAGGCCTGTGAAAGTCTTGTTGGCATCTTCTCCCAGGGAACTGAAAAATTGCTGATCCAGGAGGTGTTGCTTACATTTGGTTGTGTGGAAGGGAGTTGACCTGATGCTTGTGCAGAACAGAGTGAATTACCCTTTAGTGGCACTTGCACAGTTGTTGAGCAGGTAGTTTCAGGTTCCTTTGGGTTGTTTGAAGAGCCAGACTCCACTTGGTCGTCGATATTCACACACACACACATAAACACAGCAGAACAATTCCACATTAACTATGTACAGATGGGTTTTTTGGAGTATTTATTGAGTAATACTCTTATATGAGACACAAAAGCAAGAGTGTTGGAGAAATAATACACTGAAAAAAAAAAAACATTGCGAAAACTTAAAAACTCAAGGCAACCCACTGCATTTTTGTTTTTAGGTTCTGATGGATAACTTATAATTTCAAGTTTAGGAGAAAAGTTGTTTCAGCTGATGTTTTTGTGTTTACAAAATTAATAATTGTGCTTTTTCTTAACTCATATTTTATTGTTTTTGCAATGTATTTCCTAAAGTTTACACAAGGTATTCGTTTTAGTTTTGGCAACGTATTTCCTAAAGTTTACACAAGGTATTCGTTTTAGTTTTGGCAACGTATTTCCTAAAGTTTACACAACATATTTTTTTTTGTTTTGCCAATCAATTTCCTAAAGTTTAGAAAAAGTATCTTTTATAGTTTTCATGAGGTGCTCCCTGTTGTACCAATGAATGTTTACACAGTTGATTTTCAAATAACTTTATTGTGTTCAAACACAACTGCACCACTGACAATGTTGACTTTTGAGATCAGCCATTTTAAACATACTGACAACATTCAGCCACAAATAAAGTCCTTCCAAAAACACAAAAAAAGTCAAATTTTTGTAACAAATGTTACTCATCCAATTTTAAAGGTGTGGTATTGTCAGACAGAATATCAAACCTATCTTGATAGATAGTCACTAACAAACAGATTCAAAACATCAGATGGCAGGATGTGAACAACTTCTATCTGGTTTCCATACAGCAAACAACTTTCAAACAAATTTTTCCACCACTTGTCTTTTACTAGTAATAGTATCAACACTAATTTCCTCTGAAGTTCAGTATCGCGCCACATTTGTTATAAAACTAGTACAAATGTACCTAAAACCAGATTATAAAAATTGTTTAAAACAGTTCAAGTTAGAATAAACCCTTTCAACATTTTATAAAAACTTGTTATACATGAAATCTGCAATCAGCCATGCAAGCTACATTAAGTAAAGTTAGAACAGAACAGATTGATTCAGAACTTTAAATCAAAACAAATTGCTGCATTCTGTTTCACACAAGTTGCATTTGAGTTGAACATGTTGTCAAATAGGTTAGACTTTGGTTAAGAGCTTGGTTTTGAAGCTTCTTACCCTCTGGGAACAGGTAGATGTCAACTCCATAAAAATGTGTTGCACAGCTTCAAATGTGTACTTGAGTTCTTTGGGAAACTCCATGTTGAGCCCATAAAGTAGGCCAAACAGGTAGGCAAAGGCAGTGGGAAGGTCTGGCAGGTCATCAAGAATAATGTCCTCTTCCAAAACAATGGCAGTGTTGACCACTGTGGACTGTGAGTTGGGTCCCACGTAGTCCTCCAGAACAGTGAGGATTCCCACCGTAACACCTCGGGTTGCCCTCTCAACTGGATCTGTATCCTATGCAAATAAAAAACAACAGTACATATAAGTCTCTGAAAACCAAAACTGAAGATTGAGTAGATTTGCATGCTCACCAGACATGTTAGGAAGAGTTTGGTCTCATCGTCGCGAACTAATATCGGTAACCCTTCCAAACTGATGGTTCGTCGATGCTGGACTATGTTTGAGACCTAAAACAAGGAAATCAAATAAGACTCAGCCTCATTTATAAACCTACCATTTTGTTTTTAAAAACACATTAAGTGTTGTTGCTAAAAATACAGACTTAAGAAATAAGATGTTGAAATTAGTTATTCCAGATAATTGCTCATGGTTTTGATGGTTTTGTTTTTTTTTTTTTTTTAAGTAATTTTGATGTGCAACAAATGTAGCACACTTATTACAACATTTATAACAAAAAGTGCCATGAATGGGATGAGAGTTGAACTGTCTGTCATGACCTGCCATCTGCCAAACACACAGCGCTGCTTGTTAGCTTATAATCCCATTCAGGACACACTTTTTGAAAACTAACAATTTTTACATCAATTTAGTAAATATTTAATAAAGTATCTTTCGTTACAGTGGGAACTTCAGGTTCCTCATAAACCAGACACAAATACATTTTTATATATTACCTGTTCATCAAACTTCTGCAACAGGGAATCCATGTCATTACGGAAAGCAGCTTTTCTAACTCGATACAGCTTAATCAGCCGAAGTGAGTAAGTGTCGAGGGCAGTCATGAAGGTCCCCATGAGATCTTTGGTGGTAATGCGTGAGAATTCCGCACAAATCTACAAAGCAACAAAAAAATATAGAAGAAAACTTTTAAAGGTACATTATATAAAAATGACATTGTTTTCAAATTTGGTTAAAACAGCTTAATTTCAAAACATTTAGTTAGTCTCGGTTGATCTATTGGTCAGGTCTTGATTGGATTTTTTTTTCTTTTAGTGGTAGTGGTGGTACAAATTCTAACTGATGCATTTAAAAAAAAAAAAAAAACAAGAAAAATCTGATCGGCAGATTTTACAGTAAGTCTATAGAATACCAAATCAAATGTTGATAAGACAAAAGAATGGTTACAATTGTTACAGGATGCATTGCAGAAAAGAAATAAATCAATAAATTGTATTTTAAATTCATTGCAAAAATGTCATTAATTTTATAGTTATGTAAGAATGAAGTAAGAATAACATCCTGTGGTCAAATTTGGATACTTTCATAACACGCAAGTGACTTTCTCAATCCTGTTCTGTGAGTTTCATGGCTGTTGCCTGCTAAGGGTCAGCACCAAAAGATTCTAGATGCCCAGTGAAGACAAGTCATTGCGGCGACCGTGGTTCAGGGGGTTGGGAAGCTCATCTGTAACCGGAAGGATGCTGGTTCTATCCCCCGGCTCTCTCTGTCCTGGTCGTTGTGTCCTTGGGCAAGACCCTTTACCCTACCGAATACTGGTGTTGGCCAGAGGGGCCAATGGCGCAATATGGCAGCGTCGCTTCTGTCAGTCTACCCCAGGGCAGCTGTGGCTACAACTGTGGTTTCCCTGCACCGATGTGTGAATGTGAGAGCGAATGAGTAGTGGAATTGTAAAGCGCTTTGGGTGCCCAGAAAAGAGCAAAATAAATGCAATCCATTATTATACACAGTAAGTTGACAAGTAAATAGATTTCACTTCAATAGAGTTGTTGGTAATACCAAAATTAGCTTCATATTTTTAGAGCCAACTACTTTTTTATATTTTACCATTAGCATTGTTAGCTCAACGGTAGCCTCCAACCTTTTCTACAAGATATTGGCGTGCTACAAACAGATGCTTATGAAGGGCACAAGAAATGGATCTCACGTTCATTTACTCACCCAGACAGGTTTCGAGGCATTTGGAGTTGTTCAGAAGAAATTTTAAAGGTCCTATATCATGTAAAATCAACTTTTTGGAGCTTTTAAACACATTTTAATATTATTTCCTTATGTTAAAAACCCTCCAGAGTGGTTTTTGGCTTAATTCAGGCATTTCTTAGTTGTCTCAGTGAATCCTTTCCCCATAACCGTGGCTCAGCTCTCTCCTGCAAAACGACTGACTCGTAACATTGGGATTAAAATTTCTTTCTAACAACTCCAAATGCCTTGAAATTTGTCTGGGTGAGTAAATGAACGTTTTCCATTCTAGAAATAAGACCACACTGAAAAAAAAATAAAAAACGGAAGTTTTCCTTTATAAATTTAAGAGATTATCTTACCTGTTCTTTCAAGAAGAGAGCTGGCCATCTGAGCTGCATTTCCTTGACCAAGGGCTGCATCTCCACAACTTCTTTCCTCCTGAGAGAGAATGTGATGTCCATCTTTTGGGTGATGAGTGCCATGTTCTTATCCCTCTTCTTCATTTCATCTTCCAAAATGCATCTTTCATTTTCAAGAGACTCATCATTGTAGTTTTCTGGGGCATCAGGGATAAAGTTGACTTCACCTCGCTTTGGTTTCTTTAAGGAAAATCTATTTGAACCACCGTCATCTTCTTCCCCTCTTCTTTTTCGATTGACTGCAAGTTCACTACATCCAGCTTGACTTAGCTTGGAACGGTAGTTGCCAAGCTTGAACTTAATGCTTGTTGCCCAACCATCATATCCTGTGCCATTGCCGGGCTCTTTGAGGCAGGGATGTTTGGAAACTAGCTCCTGGGCAACAGATGTTATTTCATTCTTGTCAGGGTAGGCTTTGATTGCAAACATTTCTTGTGCCAGCTTATCTAGAATTTCCATCTTGATGTCTCTTGTTACACTTAAATTTGCCCCTGCTTTCTCATATACCTCATTGCCCTTGCGAAGTTTTAACTCTACATCATAGGAAAAGGTTGGGATAGGAAATGGATTTGGCCACTGTGAAGTGCTACGCATGTAGGTCTGGGTGGATGAGGATGGGCTGAAAGAAGATGCTGAACTCACACTGGCTGTATCAATAGATGAGATGGCGCTATGATCAGATGGAGTCTGTGGTGGCGAGGCTGATGCATTTTCCTCCCAAATGAGGTGCAACACTGCCCGTCCAGCAGGTAGCTCATTAATATCCATCAGGTTGCAAAGCGCGTTCCCAAAATCTGGGTCTTCATATTGTATTGCAAAGTCACCTTCAAGTCCAAGCTTTGCTTGTAGTTCATCTTGAAGCTGCTTCACAGATTCTGGAACAGTGGACAGTTGGATTTTTCTGATAAGTTTTGGACTGACGTGGACTCGCAGTAACAGGGCCTGTGAAGACAAACCAAAAAAGGGCGCAATTCTAAATAATTGACAAATTCAAAGTAATCAACTGAAAACTATTTAAGAATAATACATACCATCACTTTCAATGCAGGAGGCATGTAACAGGTGTCACCATCAGTTGTCCAGCTACGCAGTATTCAGCTAAAGGGTGGTAATCATTCAAATCTTCTGGGTCAAGTATTTCCAGATCTTTGTAGCTGCTGTCAAGCCGATATGATCTGTAATGTTCTATAAACCAAGAGGAGAGCTTTGTAGCAACAAATGACACTTTCCCAGAGTCTACCAAAATGTTCAGTATCTTGTAGAATTCAGGCAGTCCACTCAGTTGTCCTGATGAAATGATCATGCCTTTAACATACTGGGTCCCATACAGATAAACACATTTAGCAAATGACACAGCTTTTACCTGTGGATATTTCAGTTTCAAGCACTTCTGAAGATTTTCATTCAAGAAACAGATGTCAACTGTGTCAATATTATCAACATGCAGACTTGGTTTAAAAAGACTATGACCATCTAAGAAGTATGCCATCATTTGTTGATGCTTTGAAAAAAGTGTTAGTAGTATATTCTTAAAGCATTGGACATCATGCACAGTTTTCTTGAAAAAGTTGTGCTTAGATTCAAATCGAATAGTCCACAAATCAACTAAGGGACCAAAACAACGCACAAGATGACTATAATGTTCAATATAGTGGTGTTTTGGCTTCAAATTAAAATCAGGAAAAGTCTCTATCAGTAGTCGTCGATGATCCAATATTTTGGTGTCCAAGTATGACAATATTTCTTCTGATAGAGTTGTCGAGACAACAATCTCAACAAGCTCCTTAAGGTCCATCAATATTTCCCATGATGGCTCATGTTCTGGTATACGGGTCCCAATGATAAAAGGCAGCAAACGCAAAAGTGTCCAGTTTTCATGTCCATTGCCACTCACTCTTCCTGTTCCAAAACTGGCTTTTGTAATTTGTTGTGGCTTGTTGAGCTTATCAGAGAATTTATATGGAAATGATTTTATACGTTTGTTTAGTCCTTCAAATGTAATAAAACCCTTTCTGATTAAATCTTGAAGACACAAACACAATTCCACAGGGACAACACCTTCAAAGAAATCGTGTAATATATCTGGAGGAAATCCAGTGACTGGATGAAAATAGGACAACGCACTTAAGGCACAGGAACCTTTGACACCACACACACTTTGTCTTTGACCATCCTGAAGATCTTCTAGAAAAATGTTATGCTGTTCCACCGTTCTTAATGGAAATTCTGTAGGATCAAGAGCTGCAATCTGATGTTTATCAATACTACAAAATCGACAAAACTTGTCGACATTAAATGACTCCAAAAAGCCTGCAAGGCTGTGAGCCCCAAGATTATCTGCACAGACACAAAATACAGTTCCCTTTAAAAAACTATTTAAAGATTCAACATACACCCCTGTGCTTTCAAGACATTTTAAATCCTCAATGAGTGGATAAAGAAAAGCATCATACCCAAACTGTTTAACGTCTACACTTTTACCAAGAAGAGCAAGCTGTATTGAGGGCAATGTAGAACGAAACCTTGCAGATAAGTTGAGTACAACCCAATAGACGGCAGTTATTTTGTGAATTTTTCGAGATGTTCCTAAAGGGTTGCATATTTCAAAGTCGTCAATATACAAAGCTAAACTAATGCAAGTATCTTGCAATCCTAAAAGCTTGTTGTTTTTGAAATACTGCCCATCTCTAAATGATCTGTAACCTTCACTAATTTCTTTATCAAATGCTAACTTTTCAAAGAAACTTTTCTCTTTCAATAAGTTCTCCAAGACCTGGTTTACTGAGACATAAACAAATTTATTTCTAGTTCTGGCTTTGTAGGTGTACTCTGTAGGCTCAATTACATGAAAATTATTCTTGAAATAAATATTTCTCTTGTAATCAGTAGATAATGCACCTTTTGGTTCTGTTGAGATAATTAATGGGTTGGTTTTGAAAAGTGCATCATTTATATTTTTAATTACATCATCATCTGCCTCAATGTTCTGTTCAGCAAGCACCTCTTTGATTCTTTGAAATGAATGAACCTGAGAAAATTTTAAAATGTCACTAATTTCCTCAATAATTCTCTGCAAAGCACTTTTAGAACCATGTAACAATGTTTGCATGCATAGAAAAAGTCTAGCTATTTTATGTTCAAGACATTGGTAATCTACAAACTCATTGTCCTCTTTATCACTTGATGCTACACCTGAACCACTTGGTAATGTCTCTGGCTCCTGAGAGGTATTTAAGGATTTATCAGGGGAGCTACTTTCACTAGGACATGCATTTGCATGAGAAATCAGTCTAATACAGTTTTTTATATCTTTTGAGTTTTTGTGCTTTCTGCTTGTGTGTGACGTAAAGGTTGATACATTGTTGGTAGCATAGTCACATTTTTGGAAAGGACAGGATACAGTCTGATGGTTTTTTTAAGTGCCTTAAAATATGTGAAATAAATGTATGCTGTGAGCAGTTTTCCTTAAATTCACAAAAATCACAAAAAAATGTTGAGATCTCCTGCCTTTTCTTAGCCCTGTTGTGTGATCTGCTGAGGTGAGACTTCAATGCCCCTCGTGTCCTAAACGAACAGACGCAGTCACTGTAAACACAGGGCAAATGAAATCCTCTGCTATGTCGTAGCTGGTGATGCCTTAAGAGTACTTCTTGGCTTGAACAGACAAAACAGCAGAACTGGCACTGCATACAAAAACTATAATGAGAAGAGAGGAGAGGACAGTGTCAACAATTCAAAAGAAACCTGAGTTAATTTCAAATTACCGCCATTATAAATTGGCGGTTATAAATTGGCGGTTGCTGCCATTGGTCATGAGCGAGCCAGCCTATTTTGTTTCGTTCGGTGGTATGGCGGCCACAGACTGCACTTCATGAAATACACATAGGGGGTGTCGCGGAGGCTTGTCAGATATGAGCGAGCCTCTTTAGTAGCGATGTTTGTCGGATTTTCATTGTTTTGTGACATGGCACATAGTTTGTGACATGGAATCTTAAATGATATAGTAAACACATACCCATAAGCCACAAGGCTTCTTAGCCTAGAAAGTAATGCTATGCTAAGTTTCGGAAAAATACGAAGAACTTCAGTTGTGATATTTCTAAAAGACAAATTGACACTGTTCAAACATATATTGTCTGATATAATAAAAGAAACATTACTTGCCTTTAGAAAGTTGAGATGAACGATCGATCCACCTCCTGGTATAAAAAGCCTCACGTTCGCATTAAGGCAGACGGCCAGGTGGCTTTCAGTCCTTGCAAAAGTGCAAACTAGACCCGTAGTATCCAAAAATATGAGATGCGCATGCGTGCTCAGGCACCGAAAGGCGCCAACCGCTTCAACTCATGTAAAACTTGAATTCGTTCATTTTGCCAGCTATAAATTTCATCTGAGACCAACTTTTGCTCCAAAACGTTAAAAGATTAGTTGAAACCCTTAATGTATTTGAGTTTATAGGGCAACTCAACTTTTATTGTTGAATTGTGAAAGAAATGACTGTAAGCTCAGCAATTGCAAGTTTGATTTTTTACAGTGTACCAATGGCAATGAAAGCTAGTTTTAGTTTTGAAAGCTAGATTTTTTATGAACTATGAATTGAAAAATAAAGTACAATTTCAAAATAACTCTCAAAATAACTAATTTACAACTATTTTCAAGATAGGTCTGCAACCATTTATGACATTAATGCATTCTCACCTTTTCTGAATACTTGAACAAGTCTTCGACTTTGAATTGGTGTCAAGAAAGGCTTGATATCATCAGGCTCAACAAACAGGAGATCTTCTCTGTTTCTGACACCAATAATGTCTGTCAGGTGCTCAATAACTGCCCTCTTTGTCTCTTCATGCAGGTCAGGTAATGCCAGGTTAATTTCATGATGTAGGCTGCCACTGTCCATATCTGCAATGAATTAAGAGGATGATATTGAATGATGCAAAGATACAACGGTTAAACCTGAAGCGATATACACTGGCAGAGGGTAGTAATCAAACAAACTGTCTGCTTGAACACATATGAATCTTTTTTCAGAATTGTGTAGACAGTGAAGTCCAAGGTTGATCAGTATCATAGATTGAAGGATGTCCAAAACAAAGTGTACTTGTTTGTGACTGATGAGGATCACTGAGATTTTTCCAAAGATGTGGCCACATTCATCATGACCCATCGCAACAACAAGCCCTTTGCAATATTTTGTTCCTTTGTAAACTACTGCTGATACCTCTGATGTAGTTTCTTTCATCAAGCCAGCTGTCCTGACAGACTCCTGAATTAGACCATTGTACAACTGCTCATCATATTCACTAGTTTCACCAACTGCTTGAACTGCTGGAGCAAACAATGGTCCACTGCCGAGGTACGCCTGAAGCAGCTGGTGCCTTTCTGCCAGTGTTTTACAAAGGTGAACAAAGTTGTGCAGTTTCCGGGCGCATTCCTTGAAATACGAATGCTTACTCTCAAACCGGAGAGTCCACAAACGAATAAGAGGCCCAAAGTGCAAAAAGAGGTCACTATAGTGCAGTAAATAGTGATGCTTGGGCTTGAGTGGGTGATTAGGGAAAATTGTGTGTCTTAAATGAACATACTCCTCAGTTATTATCTTAAGGTATGCAATCTGGTCATGATGGATCTTGGGAGCACATATGAGCTCAACCATTTCCTTGAGCTGTAGATACAGTTGCCAGACCTGACTGTCCTCAGGATTTTTTATCCTGTCACCAACCAACAGTGGCAACAGTCGCAACAGACACCAGTTCTGTGCTGCAGAACCAGAAAGTTTTTTGCCACACTCCTTAACCTCACATGGTTTACTGAGACTATCATTCCCTGAGTATTTAAACTGTGTGATCGACCTGTTTAGTTGTGCATAAGTGAAATGCTTTTCCTGTTTCACTAAATGACTGATGTACAATGCCAAGTCATCAGAGACTACACCTTCAAATAAATCATGACCCAAACATGGGGGAAGCCCAGTGCAGACATGAAAATATTTCAGAGAATTGAAAAGTGAGTCAAACTTTACCCCCTGTACCATGTCTTGGTCAGTGGTGGATAGCTGTTGTACACTCTCCTTGTGACCAGTGATGGTTCTTTTTGGACCAAGCTTTAGTGGTGTCTTTTCAAAGTCTCTCCTTTCAATCAAGCAGTATCTACAAAAATGCGTACTACAACTGAAGTTTTCAGTGAAACCACCTAAGCAGTGTGAACCAAGATTATCTCCACAAATGGAAATCAAGGCCGCTTTGAGGGTATTTCCATCATCTGTCTCAATCCCTGTATCTTCTAGATCTTTAAGGTCTGTGATAATACTTGAGAAAACTTTCTCCTGACCAAATGTCTTGAAGTCCCTTTCTCTGCACAGCATCACCAACTGCATGGGATCAACTGAAGAGCGATTGTGTGGCTGGACCTCACCTAGACTCATGTAAACCCCCAAAACTTTATGTTTTTTCTTCCCTGACCCAAGAGGATTCACAACCTCAAATCCATCCTGGTAAAGGATGATGGACAATGAAGAAGGATTGTCTTTTAACAGAGCATTTTCTTTTACATTTCTTCCATCTGCCACATCCTCTACAACCATGTTGGAAGAGGTATGATTTTTGGATTGGTGATATTGCTCTTTAACACTTGACTGTCTAAGGAGGGATTTTAATGTCTCTTTGATGGAAATGTACTGGCAAAAGCATTCCTTTCCAGCAGCATCACTTCCCAGATAAATCTGGGTGGGTTCAACATAGTCAAAATACTGCTTGTAAAATGTTCTCCTTGTTTTGTCAGATCTGAGTATTCCTTTGTTGTATATTGTGAAGACATCCTCTTTAGAGAGATTTTGAATAATCATTTCTATCTCAGTTTGTGGTATGTCTAGCTCAGAAAGATTGCCCTTCAACTTGTCAAAAACATCTGCCATAGAAGTGCTATGGACATGCTGAAATCCATCAAGAATACACTGTATTGTGCTCGCTGGCAACAGCATCTTGGCTTGCATTTTCAGGTAGAAAAGAGCCAAATTATGTAAAAATGTCTCTTGTTGATTATCACACTCCTCTAGATGATCACATGGAGTTGGAGTCAGATTCTCCTCAGAAGGCTGAGTACAGTCTATATTTTCGGGGAGAGTTGACACCTGAGTTGTTATCACCGGCTTATGTTTCCTGGATAAATGTGTGGCAAAAGATGAGCGCACTCTGAAATGTTTGTGGCAGTCATCATAAGGACAGACAACTTTCTTGCCATCTTTAATATGAAATCTCAAGTGAGTGCATAATGCTGAAAAATTCTCTGCCACATAGAAACATGCCTCAACTCCACAAGCAAGATTTCCTTTAAAATGGGTGTGTTTAGTCTGAGCCCTGCAATAGCGGTGGTTCCTGTGCATATGGGATCTGAATGCAGAAAATGTTTGATAGGAAAAAGGACATTGCTCTATTCCACATGTGAATCGATAATTAGCTGTGTGCTGATGTTTCTTCGTATGATAACAAAATTGTCTTAATTCTGAACTACAAACACCACAAAATTTACACCTGTACATGGCTGCATGTGTCTGAATTTGACTTAACTTTTAATTTGCAAAGAGCATGGCAACAACACAGTGACTGAAAAACATCTCAATCTATTTTCTGTTTGTTCTATTATTAAAGAAGGGATCTACATTGCTTGGGTTGTATCAAAAAATGGGAAAAAGTTAAAAGAAAAACTATCTATAGATCAATGTTATTAACTTAAACCATGCAGACCCTGAAACACTGGAGGAAAAATTTTGGAGGGTCTGTCAAGCTGACGTTAAACCCCTTAACAATGGCACTGCAACTAACTGCGACTAATTTACAGACCACTACACTGTCTTGCTTTTTAAATGGAACCTATGAAACAATAAACCACAGTTGAGATTAGAGCAGGCTAACCTGCATGAGAAACTTCAAAACTGGGTTAGATTGTTTTAGCAGTCTTTAAATTTCCAAAAAATGTTGTCTACCTTTATTCTCACTAAATATGTCTTTTTACCTGCTGTTTTGTCTTGTCTCTCAAAGAACTGAGGCTACATCACACTGTCAGCGCGGCCAGCAAGGGCAGGAGGACAGCAATGCACCACACTGGGCGGGAAAAGACAGAGAGACAATTGTTAATTTAATGTTGCATTTATTTAACCCTTGAAAAATATATTTACATAAGTAAATAAAAGAAAAACACACACAACCCATCTTTTCCAGAATAATTCAACTAATTGCTCTTTTGACCAACCTAACACAGACGTTACATGGTTTTCCTATGAAAAAGACCCTGGAAGACGTTGTATTAAAGGAAAAAAACATGCTCCCCTTCCCACTTAAAAAAATAATAAATATTAAACTTAGGTTGGAGTTCCTCGCGCCACCAACCTAATGTTATATTAACTTTTTAATGTTGTGTACTGCAGCTCACACAAAATTAAATAAAGCAGGCTAACCTACATGAGCAAGCTCAAAACTGGATAAGATTGTTTTAGCAGTCTCTAAATTTCCAAAAAAAAGTTGTCTTTCTTTATTCTCATTAAATGTGTATTTTTACCTGCTGCTTTGTCTTGTCTTTCAAAGAGCTGAAGCCAAATGTCCCACTGTTAGCGTGGCCAGCTTTTCAATACAATGCACCACACTCGGCGGGAAAAAGACAAAGACTGTCGTTGCGCCTGTGTTCCTCGCCCCTCTCCGTGGAAAATACATTTCTAAATATATATTTAAATAAGAAAAGAAAAAAACACACACAACCTATTTTTTCCAGAATAATTCAGCTAATGTGCTATCTCGACCAAGCTGAAGCTAACACCGATTTTAAGCTCCCCCTCCCCGCACACAAAAAAAAATATATATGCTCTTAAAAATTAATAAACGAGTATGTTAGGTAGGAGAGTTCTTTGCATTACCTTATGACGTCCCGTTTGCAGTTTCCACACAGAGGTCCAACAATAACGAGGTGCAAAATCTTTTGTCCTCTCGAGCATATCGTAACGAAGAGTTAACAAAGTTAACCTGTCTTTCCTCTCCTGTCCAATATTCTCCACTGACTGAAGTTCGCAATTCTGCGTCTTTTTTAAATAACTTTATTCACTACTTGTCACAAGTACAAAATTACACAAAAACAGACAGCAGCAACAACCTAAGTGAAATCCAACAACAGAATAGTGGCAAGTAAAAAAATTAACAAAAGGAAGTGTGAATCTTGTTCAGGGTTAATCAGAGATAACTGATGGAGATGCAGCAATGTGAATTCTGCTTTTTTTATTTGTAGTTAACCTTGTAGTCTTTACATATGAATGGAAGTCAATTAAGAAAACACAGAATTTTGGGAGAGATTTGGAGAACCTTGCTTTATAAAATTTCCCTACAAGGAGGCCTTTCTGCATTCTTTTCCCTGTCCCCAGGAGCAGCTGTCACTTGAATTGATCTCTATGGCAATGCAGTGCCAAGCGCACATTTGCAGCAGCTGTGCATGTGCATACAACTGCATGCAGTAGATTAGATGATCAGAATTCTTGAACCTTACACACAGGCAAGTCCCCTAAAAAGTCAAAACCATAATACTTTCACTGGTATCATACTGACAAATGGCACTAGCTTGGAGGAAAATCTGGAAATGGTTGGCAGTGAAAGAGTTAAAATGTAATGCACTATTGCAACCAACCACTGAAAGAGTAAAAATACACAAACAGTATGATGAACCATTCAAATCACATAATACAGTAGCACTACTGCTAATGTGTTAACGGTAGGTATAACTACTACCGCAATTTTTAAAAATACAGTAAGTTACTGTAAATAACCTTAATATACCCATAATGCAAAGCAAATTACAGTAATTAGCTGTAGAAATGTTTTCAGGTAAGTTACTGGGCATTTTGTGGTATTTTACTGTGAAAAATACAGCAAAGGTTAACAGTGTAGGAATGGCTAAAGAATGATATATTAGGATAAGGTTGGTTAGCAATGGGTAAGGTAGAATAGCATAAGGTAGGATGGGAATGGGTAAGGAAGAATAGCATAAGGTAGGATAGTGTCGCCTATGGCTTACTCACTGGGGGCTTTGGGTGGGGATGCTGTAAAGCGCTTTGAGACGATGTAATGTTGTCATAATGCACTATAGAAAAATATATTTGTTACCCGTTGTTGTTGAATGGGTAAGATAAGATAGAAAAGCATAAGGTAGGATAGGAATGGCTAAAGAATGATAGATTAGGATAAGGTTGGATAGGAATGGGTAAGGTAGAATAGCATAAGGTAGGATAGGAATTGGTAAGGAATAATAGACTAGGATAAGGTAGGATAGGAATCGGTAAGTTAGAATAGCATAAGGTAGGATAGGAATTGCTAAGGCAAGATAGGAAAGGATGAGGATGGATAGGAATGGGTTAGGCAAGATAGAATAGGATAAGGTAGGATAGGAATGGCTGAGATAGGAACGGCTAAGATAAGAGAATAGCATAAGGTAGGATAGGAATGGCTATGGCAAGATTGGAAAGGATGAGGAAGGATAGAAATGGGTTAGGGAAGATAGAAAAGGATAAGGTAGGATAGGAATGGGTAAGGTAAGATAGAATAGGATAAGGTAGGAAAGGAACGGATAAGATAGAATCGCATAAGGTAGGATAGTGTCGCCTATGGCTTACTCACTGGGAGCTTTGGGTGGGGATGTTGTAAAGCGCTTTGAGACGCTGTAATGTTGTCAAAATGCACTATAAAAAATAAATTTGTTATTCGTTGTTGTTGAATGCGTAAGGTAAGATAGCAATGCATAAAGTAGGACAGGAATGGCTAAAGAATGATAGCTTAGCATAAGGTTGGATAGCAATGGCTAAGGTAGAATAGCATAAGGTAGGTTAGGAATGGCTAAAGTAGAATACCATAAGGTAGGATAGGAATGGGTAAGTTAGAATAGCATAAGGTAGGATAGGAATGGCTAAGGAATGATAGGTTAGGATAAGGTAGGATTGGAATGGCTAAGATAAGTTAGTCTTGGATGAGGTAGGTTAGGAACAGATAAAATACCGGTGGATAAGATAGGATAGGAATCCCTAAGATAAGGTTGAATTTGATAAGGTAGGATAGGAATGGCTGAGATAGGAACAGCTAAGATAAGAGAATAGCATAAGGTAGGATAGGAATGGCTAAGGCAAGATAGGATAGGATGAGGAAGGATAGTAATGGGTAAGGTAAGATAGAATAGGATAAGGTAGGAAAGGAACGGATAAGATAGAATAGCATAAGGTAGGGTAGTGTCGCCTATGGCTTACTCACTGGGGGCTTTGGGTGGGGATGCTGTAAAGCGCTTTGAGACGATGTAATGTTGTCATAATGCACTATAGAAAAATATATTTGTTACCCGTTGTTGTTGAATGGGTAAGATAAGATAGAAAAGCATAAGGTAGGATAGGAATGGCTAAAGAATGATAGATTAGGATAAGGTTGGATAGGAATGGGTAAGGTAGAATAGCATAAGGTAGGGTAGGAATGGGTAAGGTAGAATAGCTTAATGTAGGATAGGAATGGCTAAAGAATGATATATTAGGATAAGGTTGGATAGGAATGGGTAAGGTAGAATAGCATAAGGTAGGTTAGGAATGGGTAAAGTAGAATAGCATAAGGTAGGATAGGAATGGGTGAGTTAGAATAGCATAAGGTAGGATAGGAATGGCTAAGGAATGATAGATTATGATAAGGTAGGATAGGAATGGCTAAGGAATGATAGATTATGATAATGTAGGATAGGAATGGCTAAGATAAGTTAGACTTGGATGACGTAGGATAGGAATGGATAAGATACCGGTGGATGAGATAGGATAGGAATCTCTAAGATAAGGTTGAATTGGATAAGGTAGGATAGGAATGGCTGAGATAGGAACGGCTAAGATAAGAGAATAGCATAAGGTAGGATAGGAATGGCTAAGGCAAGATAGAATAGGATAAGGTAGGATAGGAATGGGTAAGGTAGGATAGAATAGGATAAGGTAGGATAGGAAGGGATAAGATAGAATAGCATAAGGTAGGGTAGTGTCGCCTATGGCTTACTCACTGGGGGCTTTGGGTGGGGATGCTGTAAAGCGCATTGAGACGATGTAATGTTGTCATAATGCACTATAGAGAAATAAATTTGTTACCCGTTGTTGTTGAATGGGTAAGATAAGATAGAAAAGCATAAGGTAGGATAGGAATGGCTAAAGAATGATAGATTAGAATAAGGTTGGATAGGAATGGGTAAGGTAGAATAGCATAAGGTAGGGTAGGAATGGGTAAGGTAGAATAGCATAAGGTAGGATAGGAATGGCTAAAGAATGATATATTAGGATAAGGTTGGTTAGGAATGGGTAAGGTAGAATAGCATAAGGTAGGATGGGAATGGGTAAGGAAGAATAGCATAAGGTAGGATAGGAATGGGTGAGGTAGAATAGCATATGGTAGGATAGCAATGGTTAAGGAATAATAGACTAGGATAAGGTAGGATAGGAATCGGTAAGTTAGAATAGCATATGGTAGGATAGGAATGGCTAAGGAATGATAGATTAGGATAAGGTAGGATAGGAATGGCTAAGATAAGTTAGACTTGGATGAGGTAGGATAGGAATGGATAAGATACCGGTGGATGAGATAGGATAGGAATCTCTAAGATAAGGTTGAATTGGATAAGGTAGGATAGGAATGGCTGAGATAGGAACGGCTAAGATAAGAGAATAGCATAAGGTAGGATAGGAATGGCTAAGGCAAGATAGAATAGGATAAGGTAGGATAGGAATGGGTAAGGTAAGATAGAATAGGATAAGGTAGGAAAGGAACGGATAAGATAGAATAGCATAAGGTAGGGTAGTGTTGCCTATGGCTTACTCACTGGGGGCTTTGGGTGGGGATGCTGTAAAGCGCATTGAGACGATGTAATGTTGTCATAATGCACTATAGAGAAATAAATTTGTTACCCGTTGTTGTTGAATGGGTAAGATAAGATAGAAAAGCATAAGGTAGGATAGGAATGGCTAAAGAATGATAGATTAGAATAAGGTTGGATAGGAATGGGTAAGGTAGAATAGCATAAGATAGGGTAGGAATGGGTAAGGTGGAATAGCATAAGGTAGGATAGGAATGGCTAAAGAATGATATATTAGGATAAGGTTGGTTAGGAATGGGTAAGGTAGAATAGCATAAGGTAGGATGGGAATCGGTAAGGAAGAATAGCATAAGGTAGGATAGGAATGGGTGAGGTAGAATAGCATATGGTAGGATAGCAATGGTTAAGGAATAATAGACTAGGATAAGGTAGGATAGGAATGGCTGAGATAGGAACGGCTAAGATAAGAGAATAGCATAAGGTAGGATAGGAATGGCTAAGGCAAGATTGGAAAGGATGAGGAAGGATAGGAATGGGTTAGGCAAGATAGAATAGGATAAGGTAGGATAGGAATGGGTAAGGTAAGATAGAATAGGATAAGTTAGGAAAGTAACGGATAAGATAGAATCGCATAAGGTAGGATAGTGTCGCCTATGGCTTACTCACTGGGGGCTTTGGGTGGCGATGCTGTAAAGCGCTTTGAGACGATGTAATGTTGTCAAAATGCACTATAAAAAAATTAATTTGTTATTCGTTGTTGTTGAATGGGTAAGGTAAGATAGAAAAGCATAAAGTAGGACAGGAATGGCTAAAGAATGATAGCTTAGCATAAGGTAGGTTAGGAATGGCTAAAGTAGAATAGCATAAAGTAGGATAGGAATGGGTAAGTTAGAATAGCATAAGGTAGGATAGGAATGGGTAAGTTAGAATAGCATAAGGTAGGATAGGAATGGCTAAGGAATGATAGATTAGGATAAGGTAGGATAGGAATGGCTATGATAAGTTAGACTTGGATGAGGTAGGATTGGAACGGATAAGATACCGGTGGATAAGATAGGATAGGAATCTCTAAGATAAGGTTGAATTGGATAAGGTAGGATAGGAATGGCTGAGATAGGAACGGCTAAGATAAGAGAATAGCATAAGGTAGGATAGGAATGGCTAAGGCAAGATAGGAAAGGATGAGGAAGGATAGTAATGGGTAAGGTAAGATAGAATAAGATAAGGTAGGAAAGGAACGGATAAGATAGAATAGCATAAGATAGAGTAGTGTCGCCTATGGCTTACTCACTGGGGGCTTTGGGTGGGGATGCTGTAAAGCGCTTTGAGACGATGTAATGTTGTCATAATGCACTATAGAAAAATATATTTGTTACCCGTTGTTGTTGAATGGGTAAGATAAGATAGAAAAGCATAAGGTAGGATAGGAATGGCTAAAGAATGATAGATTAGGATAAGGTTGGATAGGAATGGGTAAGGTAGAATAGCATAAGGTAGGGTAGGAATGGGTAAGGTAGAATAGCTTAATGTAGGATAGGAATGGCTAAAGAATGATATATTAGGATAAGGTTGGATAGGAATGGGTAAGGTAGAATAGCATAAGGTAGGTTAGGAATGGGTAAAGTAGAATAGCATAAGGTAGGATAGGAATGGGTGAGTTAGAATAGCATAAGGTAGGATAGGAATGGCTAAGGAATGATAGATTATGATAAGGTAGGATAGGAATGGCTAAGGAATGATAGATTATGATAATGTAGGATAGGAATGGCTAAGATAAGTTAGACTTGGATGACGTAGGATAGGAATGGATAAGATACCGGTGGATGAGATAGGATAGGAATCTCTAAGATAAGGTTGAATTGGATAAGGTAGGATAGGAATGGCTGAGATAGGAACGGCTAAGATAAGAGAATAGCATAAGGTAGGATAGGAATGGCTAAGGCAAGATAGAATAGGATAAGGTAGGATAGGAATGGGTAAGGTAAGATAGAATAGGATAAGGTAGGATAGGAAGGGATAAGATAGAATAGCATAAGGTAGGGTAGTGTCGCCTATGGCTTACTCACTGGGGGCTTTGGGTGGGGATGCTGTAAAGCGCATTGAGACGATGTAATGTTGTCATAATGCAGTATAGAGAAATAAATTTGTTACCCGTTGTTGTTGAATGGGTAAGATAAGATAGAAAAGCATAAGGTAGGATAGGAATGGCTAAAGAATGATAGATTAGAATAAGGTTGGATAGGAATGGGTAAGGTAGAATAGCATAAGGTAGGGTAGGAATGGGTAAGGTAGAATAGCATAAGGTAGGATTGGAATGGCTAAAGAATGATATATTAGGATAAGGTTGGTTAGGAATGGGTAAGGTAGAATAGCATAAGGTAGGATGGGAATGGGTAAGGAAGAATAGCATAAGGTAGGATAGGAATGGGTGAGGTAGAATAGCATATGGTAGGATAGCAATGGTTAAGGAATAATAGACTAGGATAAGGTAGGATAGGAATCGGTAAGTTAGAATAGCATATGGTAGGATAGGAATGGCTAAGGAATGATAGATTAGGATAAGGTAGGATAGGAATGGCTAAGATAAGTTAGACTTGGATGAGGTAGGATAGGAATGGATAAGATACCGGTGGATGAGATAGGATAGGAATCTCTAAGATAAGGTTGAATTGGATAAGGTAGGATAGGAATGGCTGAGATAGGAACGGCTAAGATAAGAGAATAGCATAAGGTAGGATAGGAATGGCTAAGGCAAGATAGAATAGGATAAGGTAGGATAGGAATGGGTAAGGTAAGATAGAATAGGATAAGGTAGGAAAGGAACGGATAAGATAGAATAGCATAAGGTAGGGTAGTGTCGCCTATGGCTTACTCACTGGGGGCTTTGGGTGGGGATGCTGTAAAGCGCATTGAGACGATGTAATGTTGTCATAATGCACTATAGAGAAATAAATTTGTTACCCGTTGTTGTTGAATGGGTAAGATAAGATAGAAAAGCATAAGGTAGGATAGGAATGGCTAAAGAATGATAGATTAGAATAAGGTTGGATAGGAATGGGTAAGGTAGAATAGCATAAGATAGGGTAGGAATGGGTAAGGTGGAATAGCATAAGGTAGGATAGGAATGGCTAAAGAATGATATATTAGGATAAGGTTGGTTAGGAATGGGTAAGGTAGAATAGCATAAGGTAGGATGGGAATCGGTAAGGAAGAATAGCATAAGGTAGGATAGGAATGGGTGAGGTAGAATAGCATATGGTAGGATAGCAATGGTTAAGGAATAATAGACTAGGATAAGGTAGGATAGGAATCGGTAAGTTAGAATAGCATAAGGTAGGATAGGAATGGCTAAGGAATGATAGATTAGGATAAGGTAGGATAGGAATGGCTAAGATAAGTTAGACTTGGATGAGGTAGGATAGGAATGGATAAGATACCGGTGGATGAGATAGGATAGGAATCTCTAAGATAAGGTTGAATTGGATAAGGTAGGATAGGAATGGCTGAGATAGGAACGGCTAAGATAAGAGAATAGCATAAGGTAGGATAGGAATGGCTAAGGCAAGATAGAATAGGATAAGGTAGGATAGGAATGGGTAAGGTAAGATAGAATAGGATAAGGTAGGAAAGGAACGGATAAGATAGAATAGCATAAGGTAGGGTAGTGCCGCCTATGGCTTACTCACTGGGGGCTTTGGGTGGGGATGCTGTAAAGCGCATTGAGACGATGTAATGTTGTCATAATGCACTATAGAGAAATAAATTTGTTACCCGTTGTTGTTGAATGGGTAAGATAAGATAGAAAAGCTTAAGGTAGGATAGGAATGGCTAAAGAATGATAGAGTAGAATAAGGTTGGATAGGAATGGGTAAGGTAGAATAGCATAAGGTAGGGTAGGAATGGGTAAGGTAGAATAGCACAAGGTAGGATAGGAATGGCTAAAGAATGATATATTAGGATAAGGTTGGTTAGCAATGGGTAAGGTAGAATAGCATAATGTAGGATGGGAATGGGTAAGGAAGAATAGCATAAGGTAGGGTAGGAATGGGTGAGGTAGAATAGCATATGGTGGGATAGCAATGGTTAAGGAATGATAGATTAGGATAAGGTAGGATAGGAATGGCTGAGATAGGAACGGCTAAGATAAGAGAATAGCATAAGGTAGGATAGGAATGGCTAAGGCAAGATTGGAAAGGATGAGGAAGGATAGGAATGGGTTAGGCAAGATAGAATAGGATAAGGTAGGATAGGAATCGGTAAGTTAGAATAGCATAAGGTAGGATAGGAATTGCTAAGGAATGATAGATTAGGATAAGGTAGGATAGGAATGGCTGAGATAAGAGAATAGCATACGGTAGGATAGGAATGGCTAAGGCAAGATAGGAAAGGATGAGGAAGGATAGTAATGGGTAAGGTAAGATAGAATAGGATAAGATAGGAAAGGAACGGATAAGATAGGAACGGCTAAGATAAGACAGTAGCATAAGGTAGGATAGGAATGGCTAAGGTAAGATAGAATAGCATAAGGTAGGATAGGAATGCCTAAGGTAAGATAGAATAGCATAAGGTAGGATAGGAATGGCTAAGGCAAGATAGGAAAGGATGGGGATGGATAGGAATGGGTTAGGCAAGATAGAATAGGATAAGGTAGGATAGGAATGGCTAAGGCAAGATAGAAAAGGATAAGGTAGGATAGGAATGGGTAAGGTAAGATAGAATAGGATATGGTAGGAAAGGAACGGATATGATAGAATCGCATAAGGTAGGATAGTGTCGCCTATGGCTTACTCACTGGGAGCTTTGGGTGAGGATGCTGTAAAGCGCTTTGAGACGATGTAATGTTGTCAAAATGCACTATAAAAAAATACATTTGTTATTCGTTGTTGTTGAATGGGTAAGGTAAGATAGAAAAGCATAAAGTAGGACAGGAATGGCTAAAGAATGATAGCTTAGCATAAGTTTATATAGCAATGGCTAAGGTAGAATAGCATAAGGTAGGTTAGGAATGGGTAAAGTAGAATAGCATAAGGTAGGATAGGAATGGCTAAGGAATGATAGATTAGGATAAGGTAGGATAGGAATGGCTAAGATAAGTTAGACTTGGATGAGGTAGGATAGGAATGGATAAGATACCGGTGGATGAGATAGGATAGGAATCTCTAAGATAAGGTTGAATTGGATAAGATAGAATACCATACGGTAGGATAGTAATGGCTAAGGTAGAATAGCAAAAGGTAGGATAGGAATGGCTAAGATTAGATAGAATAGGATAAGGTAGGATAGGAATGGGTGAGGTAGAATAGCATAAAGTAGGATGGGAATGGCTAAGATAAGATTGAATAGGATAAGGTAGGATAGGAATGGGTAAGATATGTTAGAATTGGATGAGGTAGGATAGGAACGGATAAGATACCGGTGGATAAGATAGGATATGAATCTCTAAGATAAGGTTGAATTGGATAAGGTAGGATAGGAATGGCTGAGATAGGAACGGCTAAGATAAGAGAATAGCATAAGGTTGGATAGGAATGGGTAAGGTAGAATAGCATAAGGTAGGGTAGGAATGGTTAAGGAAAAATAGACTAGGATAAGGTAGGATAGGAATCGGCAAGTTAAAATAGCATAAGGTAGGATTGGAATGGCTAAGATTAGTTAGTCTTGGATGAGGTAGGTTAGGAATGGCTGAGATAGGAACGGCTAAGATAAGAGAATAGCATAAGGTAGGATAGGAATGGCTAAGGCAAGATAGGAAAGGATGAGGATGGATAGGAATGGGTTAGGCAAAATAGAATAGGATAAGGTAGGATAGGAATGGCTAAGGCAAGATAGAAAAGGATAAGGTAGGATAGGAATGGGTAAGGTAAGATAGAATAGGATAAGGTAGGAAAGGAACGGATAAGATAGAATAGCATAAGGTAGGGTAGTGTCGCCTATGGCTTATTCACTGGGGGCTTTGGGTGGGGATGCTGTAAAGCGCATTGAGACAATGTAATGTTGTCATAATGCACTATAGAAAAATATATTTGTTACCCGTTGTTGTTGAATGGGTAAGATAAGATAGAAAAGCATAAGGTACGATAGGAATGGCTAAAGAATGATAGATTAGGATAAGGTTGGATAGGAATGGGTAAGGTAGAATAGCATAAGGTAGGATAGGAATGGGTAAGGTAGAATCGCATAAGGTAGGATAGTGTCGCCTATGGCTTACTCACTGGGAGCTTTGGGTGGGGATGTTGTAAAGCGCTTTGAGACGCTGTAATGTTGTCAAAATGCACTATAAAAAAATAAATTTGTTATTCGTTGTTGTTGAATGCGTAAGGTAAGATAGCAATGGATAAAGTAGGACAGGAATGGCTAAAGAATGATAGCTTAGCATAAGGTAGGTTAGGAATGGCTAAAGTAGAATAGCATAAAGTAGGATAGGAATGGGTAAGATAAGAGAATAGCATAAGGTAGAACAGGAATGGCTAAGGCAAGATAGAATAGAATAGGATAAGATAGTATACGAATGGGTAAGATTGGAACGGCTAAGATAAGAGAATAGCATAAGGTAGCATAGTAATGGCTAAGATAGAATAGCATAAGGTAGGATAGGAATAGCTAAGGTAAGATAGAATAGAATATATATATTAAAATCGTCACACAGTAGAAAACTTCTATGCCTGTGTTATTTTGCAAAGCAAGTTCTTCATTGCAACAATGCAGACTTTTACAAAAGACTTATCACAAAACAGTTATATTTGTATAATTTATGTATGCCAAATGCACATCCCAGTAACATAAATCTCAATTCGGGGCGCAGTTCTGATAATAGGGACAAAGCAGTCGTGGGGATAATCTACAGTACACGGAGGTCTTTGTCTCAGCCTCTCCGTTAAACTATATGTTTACGGAACCTTTTACACCTTAATTTCTGCTTAATTATTATTTTATTTTTATTTATTTATTTTATTATTATTATTATTTTTTTTTTTATAATACTTATGAGCTCATTTATTTGATATTCTTAACTTGTCAGATTTCTAATTTCACACTCGGCACACTCGTCCAAACCACAAACCTTACACATTCATACCGTGCACGTTACATTCATAGCAACCTTATTTTGCAGCCTAACTTCCTTAGTAACCATCAGACATCATGCTTGGTGGTAATTTTCCACTACATTGGTAAGGTAAGATAGAATAGGATAAGGTAGGAAAGGAACGGATAAAATAGAATAGCATAAGGTAGGGTAGTGTCGCCTATGGCTTACTCACTGGGGGCTTTGGGTGGGGATGCTGTAAAGCGCTTTGAGACGATGTAATGTTGTCATAATGCACTATAGAAAAATATATTTGTTACCCGTTGTTGTTGAATGGGTAAGATAAGATAGAAAAGCATAAGGTAGGATAGGAATGGCTAAAGAATGATAGATTAGGATAAGGTTGGATAGGAATGGGTAAGGTAGAATAGCATAAGGTAGGGTAGGAATGGGTAAGGTAGAATAGCTTAATGTAGGATAGGAATGGCTAAAGAATGATATATTAGGATAAGGTTGGATAGGAATGGGTAAGGTAGAATAGCATAAGGTAGGTTAGGAATGGGTAAAGTAGAATAGCATAAGGTAGGATAGGAATGGGTGAGTTAGAATAGCATAAGGTAGGATAGTGTCGCCTATGGCTTACTCACTGGGGGCTTTGGGTGGGGATGCTGTAAAGCGCATTGAGACGATGTAATGTTGTCATAATGCACTATAGAGAAATAAATTTGTTACCCGTTGTTGTTGAATGGGTAAGATAAGATAGAAAAGCATAAGGTAGGATAGGAATGGCTAAAGAATGATAGATTAGAATAAGGTTGGATAGGAATGGGTAAGGTAGAATAGCATAAGGTAGGGTAGGAATGGGTAAGGTAGAATAGCATAAGGTAGGATAGGAATGGCTAAAGAATGATATATTAGGATAAGGTTGGTTAGGAATGGGTAAGGTAGAATAGCATAAGGTAGGATGGGAATGGGTAAGGAAGAATAGCATAAGGTAGGATAGGAATGGGTGAGGTAGAATAGCATATGGTAGGATAGCAATGGTTAAGGAATAATAGACTAGGATAAGGTAGGATAGGAATCGGTAAGTTAGAATAGCATATGGTAGGATAGGAATGGCTAAGGAATGATAGATTAGGATAAGGTAGGATAGGAATGGCTAAGATAAGTTAGACTTGGATGAGGTAGGATAGGAATGGATAAGATACCGGTGGATGAGATAGGATAGGAATCTCTAAGATAAGGTTGAATTGGATAAGGTAGGATAGGAATGGCTGAGATAGGAACGGCTAAGATAAGAGAATAGCATAAGGTAGGATAGGAATGGCTAAGGCAAGATAGAATAGGATAAGGTAGGATAGGAATGGGTAAGGTAAGATAGAATAGGATAAGGTAGGAAAGGAACGGATAAGATAGAATAGCATAAGGTAGGGTAGTGTCGCCTATGGCTTACTCACTGGGGGCTTTGGGTGGGGATGCTGTAAAGCGCATTGAGACGATGTAATGTTGTCATAATGCACTATAGAGAAATAAATTTGTTACCCATTGTTGTTGAATGGGTAAGATAAGATAGAAAAGCATAAGGTAGGATAGGAATGGCTAAAGAATGATAGATTAGAATAAGGTTGGATAGGAATGGGTAAGGTAGAATAGCATAAGATAGGGTAGGAATGGGTAAGGTGGAATAGCATAAGGTAGGATAGGAATGGCTAAAGAATGATATATTAGGATAAGGTTGGTTAGGAATGGGTAAGGTAGAATAGCATAAGGTAGGATGGGAATCGGTAAGGAAGAATAGCATAAGGTAGGATAGGAATGGGTGAGGTAGAATAGCATATGGTAGGATAGCAATGGTTAAGGAATAATAGACTAGGATAAGGTAGGATAGGAATCGGTAAGTTAGAATAGCATAAGGTAGGATAGGAATGGCTAAGGAATGATAGATTAGGATAAGGTAGGATAGGATTGGCTAAGATAAGTTAGACTTGGATGACGTAGGATAGGAATGGATAAGATACCGGTGGATGAGATAGGATAGGAATCTCTAAGATAAGGTTGAATTGGATAAGGTAGGATAGGAATGGCTGAGATAGGAACGGCTAAGATAAGAGAATAGCATAAGGTAGGATAGGAATGGCTAAGGCAAGATAGAATAGGATAAGGTAGGATAGGAATGGGTAAGGTAAGATAGAATAGGATAAGGTAGGAAAGGAACGGATAAGATAGAATAGCATAAGGTAGGGTAGTGTCGCCTATGGCTTACTCACTGGGGGCTTTGGGTGGGGATGCTGTAAAGCGCATTGAGACGATGTAATGTTGTCATAATGCACTATAGAGAAATAAATTTGTTACCCGTTGTTGTTGAATGGGTAAGATAAGATAGAAAAGCATAAGGTAGGATAGGAATGGCTAAAGAATGATAGATTAGAATAAGGTTGGATAGGAATGGGTAAGGTAGAATAGCATAAGGTAGGGTAGGAATGGGTAAGGTAGAATAGCACAAGGTAGGATAGGAATGGCTAAAGAATGATATATTAGGATAAGGTTGGTTAGGAATGGGTAAGGTAGAATAGCATAAGGTAGGATGGGAATGGGTAAGGAAGAATAGCATAAGGTAGGATAGGAATGGGTGAGGTAGAATAGCATATGGTAGGATAGCAATGGTTAAGGAATAATAGACTAGGATAAGGTAGGATAGGAATCGGTAAGTTAGAATAGCATAAAGTAGGATAGGAATGGCTAAGGAATGATAGATTAGGATAAGGTAGGATAGGAATGGCTGAGATAGGAACGGCTAAGATAAGAGAATAGCATAAGGTAGGATAGGAATGGCTAAGGCAAGATTGGAAAGGATGAGGAAGGATAGGAATGGGTTAGGCAAGATAGAATAGGATAAGGTAGGATAGGAATGGGTAAGGTTAGATAGAATAGGATAAGGTAGGAAAGGAACGGATAAGATAGAATCGCATAAGGTAGGATAGTGTCGCCTATGGCTTACGCACTGGGGGCTTTGGGTGGGGATGCTGTAAAGCGCTTTGAGACGATGTAATGTTGTCAAAATGCACTATAAAAAAATAAATTTGTTATTCGTTGTTGTTGAATGGGTAAGGTAAGATAGAAAAGCATAAAGTAGGACAGGAATGGCTAAAGAATGATAGCTTAGCATAAGGTAGGTTAGGAATGGCTAAAGTAGAATAGCATAAAGTAGGATAGGAATGGGTAAGTTAGAATAGCATAAGGTAGGATAGGAATGGGTAAGTTAGAATAGCATAAGGTAGGATAGGAATGGCTAAGGAATGATAGATTAGGATAAGGTAGGATATAGGGATGGCGAAAACTAAAAAATTTCTTGACCGACCACCGAGCCTCAGTAGCCGGTTGAAACCGGTTAACCGATTAGTTTAAAATATGGTACGCTATTTGAAATAACAGCCATTTCGAGCCGCGCCTGCAATTTCGCAACTCTGTCGCATCTCTCTGCCGCTCTGCCTCCCGCACACACACACACACACTGCCACTCACGTCACTTTTTTAAAATCCCCTACAGCGCGAAACATGAGTCCCGCAAACGCGGCGCCGAAGAGCTTGTTGTATGTAATCGTAGGACAAATGGCTCCTTAGTTTCAAATGGTTTGGGTACAAGGTGATCGCTTTGAAAATAAAGGCGTTTGTCTAGGTTAGAAGCTCATTTGAAACATTGCCACGGCTCATTTAAGAAAATGACAGCTCCGAAGAGACGCCGCTTTAGTTGAGGTAGTGCTAACCATAATAAAGAAAGATGATGATCATCATCACCTTATCGGTTACCACTGAAATGTAGATGTAATGTATTTCCAAATCTAAGCCCATCTTATGCGGAATGTTGCCTAATAGACTGCAACATGATAAAACCAATGGATAAAACAGGCACCTTCAGAATGCGTAAAAGACGCACCGGCCAAGGCAGGTCTAACTCACTGTGTGCCTTCTAATAACGGACAGGACAACTCTGTTGTATAATTAATATTATTTTTTTATTTTTCAAAAAGACAAGTGTCAACTTCTGTTAAGGGCAACATCTCCTAAACCATAACAGACAAAAACCTACAGCTATTCTTAAGAATAACATTAAATAAACGAAAAACTATTAGAATCTATGAATGAGAATACTGTAGCCAACAAACAGCTCACAGACAGGTGTTAAGGGTGCTAATTATTTAAACATAACACAACGATTTGGCCATTAGTTATTCTTGGAAAATAAATTAACGAAAAACAAGTTAAAGTTAAATTTCGCAAACCTTGTGAGCGCACGAACCCAAACGCTGTGACCTCGCGCCAAATGTTTTTATTGGTTTATTAAGTACAAACAGGCGAGTTATGAAAAATTGAGTGTGAGGGATAATTTGTTCACTTAACACAAAAAGATGAGGAATGAGATGGCTAACTGTAGTAGCGTATAGTCCACTGTCTATAATAGCCTAATTTAGATATCACTTTTTTTTTTAACCGACTACCGACAACTTTGACCGGTTAACGTTGATACGGTCAACCACCGGTCAAACGGTCATCGGTTAACATCCCTAGTAGGATAGGAATGGCTATGATAAGTTAGACTTGGATGAGGTAGGATTGGAACGGATAAGATACCGGTGGATAAAATAGGATAGGAATCTCTAAGATAAGGTTGATTTGGATAAGGTAGGATAGGAATGGCTGAGATAGGAACGGCTAAGATAAGAGAATAGCATAAGGTAGGATAGGAATGGCTAAGGCAAGATTGGAATGGATGAGGAAGGATAGGAATGGGTTTGGCAAGATAGAATAGGATAAGGTAGGATAGGAATGGGTAAGGTAGAATAACATACGGTAGGATAGGAATGGGTAAGTTAGAATAGCATACGGTAGGATAGGAATGGCTAAGGAATGATAGATTAGGATAAGGTAGGATAGGAATGGCTAAGATAAGTTAGACTTGGATGAGGTAGGATAGTAATGGCTAAGATTGAATAGCATAAGGTAGGATAGGAATGGCTGAGATACGATAGAATAGGATACGGTAGGATAGAATGTGGGTATGATAAGAGAATAGTATACGGTAGGATTGGAATGGCTAAGGTAAGATAGAATAGGATGAGGTAGGATCGGAATGGGTAAGATAGGAACGGCTAAGGTAACAGTATAGCATAAGGTAGGATAGGAATGGCTAAGGTAATTCAGAATAAGATAAGGTAGGATAGGAATGGCTAAGGTATGATAGAATAGGATAAGGTAGGATAGGAATGGCTAAGAATGGAACGGCTAAGATAAGAGAATAGCATAAGGTAGAACAGGAATGGCTAAGGCAAGATAGAATAGAATAGGATAAGATAGTATACGAATGGGTAAGATTGGAACGGCTAAGATAAGAGAATAGCATAAGGTAGCATAGTAATGGCTAAGATAGAATAGCATAAGGTAGGATAGGAATAGCTAAGGTAAGATAGAATAGCATAAGGTAGGATAGTAATGGCTAAGATAGAATAGCATAAGGTAGGATAGGAATGGCTGAGATACGATGGAATAGGATACGGTAGGATAGAAAGTGGGTAAGATAAGAGAATAGCGTAAGGTAGGATAGGAATGGCTTAGAAAAGATAGAATAGGATAAGGTAGGATAGGAATGGCTAAGGTAAGCTAGAATAAGACAAGGTACGACAGGAAAGTAATATTTGTTTAATAATAGTTTATTTTCATTTTTAATTCTTTATTCTGCCAATGCAGATTTGTTTCTTTAATAATTTATGTTTCTTTAATAATTAACTACACAAAGTAATTAGAGAATATAGTAATTCACTACATTCATCATTTTTCATGACTCAAGGGCCCATCAACATACAGTTATCCACCTTTGAACCAGCAAGCTTTGGATTGCAAGCCCAAATATTTAGGTTACTGAGACACACACCTACACTGACTCAGCTTAAGTTGTAACTTTTCAAGTGGAATGAATTGCAGTGTACCTGACTATAATACTCATTAAGGTCAGAATGAAGAATTATGTCCTGCTACAACTGTCACCATGACCCTTTCAAATTTGCCTCCTAATCACTAATCTGTGAATTCTTCACCACTTTAGCTAATGTATAGTAAGTGTAACTGCTGCAGAATGACTGTGTTGCATCAGCAAGGTGGGTGTTGCACATTGGTGGTAGTTGAAGTGGCTCCTGCACTGCATCATGGCTGTTGGGTACACCTTGTATTTTGCAGTACATTCCATGTTCTGTATTTTGCTGACCCATTCTTATTTCTCTTTGCTAAGCTGCATTCGGCAGATAGTCTGCCTTTCTGTGGTTCTACGATCCAGGTCTGCAGAGGCCCTGCATCACTGGCACACTGCTGAGACCTACTGGACTCCATACAGCTGCATAAAATGGCTATAATTACCTGGAGCTGGACATTGCGGAGACACAGTGGACTTTCTATTGGATGTCAGACAGAATGGCAGAAGAGCGTTCACTAACAGGAAACTAAAACACACAAACATTTGGGAACGCTTCAAATGCGTGATCTGACTCTGTAAGGGGAGAACATGTGCATGCGGAGTCTTGGCTTTTCACAATGTTTTATTCCTACTTATAGCTAAGGTTTTCTTTTCTAGCCATTGTTACTCTAAGGTTGCCCATTAATGGTTTGGAATTGGTAATATGTAAAACTGCTTTGTTAGCATGTCTGCCTTACAATTCCTTCACTGTAAACTGAGGCCTGCCGGAGATCAATTCTGCTTCATGGCACTTGTGTTTACTCTTTATTTTGCAGTACATTATGTGTGTGACTAACCCCTTTCTCTACATCTCCATTCCTCCTGTCGAGCTCCATACACAACTAGTGGAGAAAAGGGGTGCTGATGTCTCTGGATGTCCACATCTGCATTCACACTGACGTTGGATTGGAGGGGGGACGATATCTCTGGATGCCCACTTAAGAAATGTCTGTGCTACCGTCCAGTTCACCTTCGTAGCTAAGTTGTTATATCCGTGTTAAGGACCTCCGTCTTTTAACATTATACTTGCATAAACCCTTCACTCTTCAGAGCATCATATGTGTGACTAATCCACTCTCTTCTGCCGAGCTGCATACACACTTCATGGAGCCAGCAAAGGACGTAGATGTTCTGCCTAGGATGCCTGTGGTTACAGGATCCAGCTCTATGGAGACCCTGTGCTGCCAGATTCCTGCGGGACCCTCCTCCTACTGGACTCTATACTGGACATGACAGAATGCCGCTGTTCGCCTGTACTTGGACCAACACCTCATAGAGACCCAATGGCTCACCATTGGAAAAATCTGACTTTATGATAGGTGGACCCTGCGGAGGCCTTTTTGCAGGATCCATTAGAGACTCTCTAAACCTTATCTAGACACACACTTTTGGATAATTTAAACTGCATGAACTGTTCCGGTGTCGCCCAGAGGAGGATGGGGCCCCCTTCTGAGTCTTGTATCCTCTCAAGGTTTTTTCCTATTTTCAGCTTGGGGAGTTTTTCCTTGCCACTGTCGCCTTGGGCTTGTTCTTTAGGGGCTTGGATCCAGTGACATGTAAAGCTGCTTTGTGACAACATCCGTTGTAAAAAATGCTATATAAATAAAATTGGATTGAATGAAATATTTGTTTTGCTTTTTTATTATTATTCCCGCTTTGACATGCTAGGTCTACAGTTTAAGCTGTACAAACACCATTCAGAGTTTAAAATGTGAAGCCACATATCAGCTGTGTAATAGTCTGTACTACCTATTACAGTTAATACATGCAGTTCAAGTGCTGTGTGGAGCAGCATTATGTTTCTGACCTGCCTGCCATAATTGGGGACCAAGACTGTTTGACAAACATGTATGAGGCTTAGTGCACTGTTGTGAAAAATGAAATTCAATAATATTGTGGCAATATAATACTATTGTCTTTTTTGTTTTTCTTTATATAATTTCTTAAAGATAAAATTCTGCCCTTCAAAATGATATATGATTCATCCTGGGGACTCATTTTTACATGACACTTATGAACTTGAATGTAAAATGGAATGGCATATGGAAATCTGTCTCCAGGGCTTGTGTTACATTGTCTTAAAGGGCAGAAATTGTCCTTTACAAAAATATATAACATTGAAGAATAATTTCTACATATTATTCAATAAAACCATTAATCTGGAATAATAAAGAACATCCGCTGTGCAATCTCTGTATAAAAGTCCATGGAAGTTACATGTGGACATCAGTCCCCAGGACTTGTCATGTATTGTCCGAGAGAGCAGAATTTGTCCTGTCCAATGTGTGTGTGTGTGTGTATATATGTATATATATTAGTGCTGTCAAACGATTAAAAATTTTAATCAGATTAATCACAGGGTTGCTGTGGATTAATTTAGATTAATCACGATGAAATATAATTCATTTTTAATCTATATTAATCACATTTCATTTTGCATGAGCAAGCAGACTCAAGTAAAAAGGGAATATATATGCACTTAACATGTTTATTGAACATCTTGAACACGAGTCGGATGCATTCCATCTGCCAAAGAAGTGCAATACCATGGACCCATATCAAAAAGCAAGATTTTTTGCTTAGCCGGACAACTTGTCGTATTTAAGGTACCTCAGTTAAAATGGTCTTCATCTTCGTTGACTTACAATAGCCCGAACTACCGTAAATCCGACAAATAATCAGACTAATCATGGAATCCAATTCTAGCCCGGTTAATTGATTCTGATCTCGGGATTCTCTGTGCTTCTCCGAGATATGTCATCACTTCTGGCTTCAATACTCGGAATCCGACTCGGAATACGAGTTCCCAGGGCAAATGGAACACACCAAAATTGCCCGAAATGGGTTGCCAGAGACATTTCAGGGATTTTGAGTCATTCTGCGCTGCAGATGGGTTAATTGCGTTAAAAATTTTAATCAGATTAATCATGATGATGGATTAATCCACCTTAACCCGTTAATTTTGACAGCCCTAATATATATATATATATATATATATATATATATATATATCACTGTCTGAGAAACAATTTCTACATATCACTACATATACTTAATACACACAGCAAATGTGCCAGTGTTAAATTAACACTGCATGGTGTCTATATGGGTCCACCCCATTTAGTGTTACCTTTAACACTTTACAGTGTGTAGTGAGTGTTGTTTCTACAGTGTTAATATTGTTATATTGTTCAATGTACAACCTAGAGTGTTAAGACAATGTGTCTCCACCTCTTCCCAAATTGCAAGCCCATATGGGTGGCACACAAGTACAAAATGGGTGGCCCGTATCTGCCCCATTTTAATATACTTTCCTTTGAGTTCATTTGGGCATTCAGCTGCTGTGTTTTACTAACCCACCATAATAAGAAAGATTCAGACTAACATAGCCTTTTCTCTTTTTATGCAAGCCTTATTTCAGTTCAGCTTTTGATACCCAATGAACTGTGTTCATATAAATTGGCGAGCATTAAAAAGCTGCTGTTATAAATGTGTTTATTTACACGTGAGTAAGATAGAGTTCTTCAGTTATGATGAGAAAGAACCAGTCAAGCTCTTCTGAGTACTGTCTGTGGTATCAAAGTGAGTGAAATGTATGGCGCCAGTCACCAAACACAGATTATTATCTTATCTTATTATATTACACTGCATAACATAGCTTAGCACGGCTGAGAAAAGGTGAGAGCTATCTTAATGGTAGAAGGAGTGTATTTCCACTAAAGCAGATATAATGGGTGGTAGCCTTATTGCTTTTAGACCTCAACTTGGGATAGAAGAACAAATCAAATCACGTTGCTCATTTAATATTCAGATTTTCATTTAGCTTAATTTTTAGAAACCCACCACGGTCGAGGATGGTATGGCACTGATATTAGTCTTTACCACATTTGATGACTAGTTTTTCTGGGTTGTCTATGTGTATTAACTTATCTGAGTAGCGTTGCTTGTATATATGTGCATCCCCAAAGAAACCTCAATTGTAGTGGTACATATGGTCTGGATGTCTTTCCTAGAAAGCCTAGGCTTAGAAGAGAAACAAATGGTTTTTCATGGTAACATGCCTTCTCTAGTTAAGCCATAGAGACTAAACCATCTAGCCTAGTCACTGGCTAGCACGCCAATGCCATTTCTGTGGTTTTTGCTCTCTTGTCCTATTCATCACAATCACGGTAGATTTTAAAAATAATCTATTAAGTAAAAAACAGTACTGTGTCATGCTATGCAAATATACATCCAGCACCATTGGTTCACAGGGCAGTTGGGAGTACCAGGAGCAGCACAAAAAAGGGTATCACACCTGACCTAACACCTTTCCACATATGTTAATCATCCAAGGGCAGGACCAGCAATCAAAAACACCGACACCACAAAATAATTATCACTCTGGAGACAGTGTCCAGTTTTCTGCTAGAAAACCACCGCTCTCTTAACTCCAAGATCAGTAAGAACTGAGCCAGCAAAACTTCAATATAAAACAAGAAAAAGCTGTAACGTCCTTTCTCATGATGGTGGGTAAATCTGGGATGGCACTTCTGATCCTCATGACTTGTGCGCATATTAAAATGGGGCAGGTGTGGAGGTGGAGACTCATCGACTTAACACCCTATGGTGTAAATTGAACATTATTAGAGTTAATAAACATTAACACTGTAAAAACAACACTCACTGCACACTGTAAAGTTTTAAAGGTAACACTGAATGGTGTGGACCCATATAGACACCATGCAGTGTTAATTTAACACTGGCACATTTGCTGTGTATGGCTCCTTATATAACATTACTGTTGATAATTGTTTACTTAGATATATATATATATATATATATATATATATATATATATATATATATATATATATTAGATATATAATTTTGTAAACAGAATTAGCAAAAGTACTGCAAACATACAATTAGTTTTACTGCTTATATAAAAGTATATTTACCACCTAAATGAATTAGTTAAAGATGTAACTTAAATGGGTTGGGGCTATATAACATGATTAATTGCAGCCTTTGTGATCACCTTTGCATTTATTCAAATTTCCATTAAGCACCAAAAGGCTAAGCTTTCAGGCTAAAATCTTATTTAGTGTAGTATGCATTAATCCACGAGACCCTGATAACACAGCTTAGCTGCACTGGCACTGGTAACCCGCACCATCTTGGTATTCACGGCTGGCTGCACTGGCGACCCACACCATCTTGATGTTCACGGCTGGCTGCACTGGCACTGGTGACCTGCACCATCTTGGTGTTCACGGCTGGCTGCACAAGTTGCCAAAAGGCCTGGAAGTGCTGATATGATGCAAATCTAGCAATGAAACAGTTATTGTTGAATGGGTAAGGTTCATAGTGGGGTACCGCAGGGTTCAATTTTAGGACCACTTTTGTTCCTAATTTACATAAATGATATAGACACCAATATATACAGTAAACTGGTGAAATTTGCAGATGACACCAAGGTGGGTGGTGTAGCAGATACTGAACTAGCGGCTCAGCAGCTACAGCGGGATCTTAATTTAATTAGTGACTGGGCTGACACCTGGCAGATGAAATTTAACATAGACAAATGTAAGGTACTCCATGTAGGGAGCAGAAATATAAAGTACAGGTATTTTATGGGACCTACTGAAATAAAGGTAGCTGATTATGAGAAAGACCTTGGTGTGTATGTTGATGCTTCCATGTCTCATTCTCGCCAGTGTGGGGAAGCAATAAAAAAGGCCAATAGGATGTTGGGGTACATCTCCAGGTGTGTGGAGTTTAAGTCAAGGGAGGTAATGCTAAGATTATACAATTCCTTGGTGAGACCTCACCTAGAATATTGTGTACAGGTTTGGTCACCATATCTTAAAAAGGACATAGCGGCCTTAGAAAAGGTGCAGCGTAGGGCCACAAGAATGATTCCTGGTCTTAGAGGAATGTCATACGAGGAAAGGTTATTTGAGCTAAATCTGTTCAGCCTCAAGCAAAGGAGACTGAGGGGGGACATGATCCAGGTCTATAAGATTCTAACAGGTTTGGATGCTGTTCAACCGAATAGTTACTTCAGCATTAGTTCAAATACAAGAACTCGTGGCCATAGGTGGAAATTAGCGGGAGAACATTTCAAACTGGATTTAAGGAAGCACTTCTTTACACAGCGTGTAGTCAGAGTATGGAATAGTCTTCCTGATAACGTAGTGCAAGCTGAATCCTTGGGTTCCTTTAAATCAGAGCTAGATAAGATTTTAACAACTCTGAGCTATTAGTTAAGTTCTCCCCAAGCGAGCTCGATGGGCCGAATGGCCTCCTCTCGTTTGTATAGTTCTTATGTTCTTATGTTCTTATGTTCTTATGTTGGCGTTAATTTAACTTGATATTAACAATATACATTAATTCCATGCAATGAGGGACGTGTTGATTACAAAATGATTTTTCAGGACATGGACCTTCCTTGTGTAAAAACGAATGTCCTCATCAGACCCTGCAAGACGTTCTAGGCCAAATCTTAACTGCAGCTGCAGAGTTTCAATCTGCTGTTGCAGCTCCTGAATTTTTTTCTTCAAAATTTCATTCTCTTCTGCCAAGTCGGATGCCATCACTGATGTCGACGGAGTTACAGGATAGTCATGGTCCAGTGGTAACGTTACTTCTATCTCGCAATCAGGGTCAACGGACACTGACACCGGGCCCTGCCAGGGAGAGGGGCATTTAGGGTGGCCCTCCCACACATTGCGCCTCGGTGCTGGTATGGTAAAATTATTCCACTCAAAAAGGCAGGGCACCGCTCCTTGAACGAGTTTTCGATGTCCTGTTGTGATGAAATCGTCTACCTTGAAATGCCGACTGCGGACCAGAATGTTAGTAGGAGTGAAGTTCTCTCGTCATATCTTGACTACCACTGAGCTCGCACCTCAGGATTACGTGGGAAACAATGGAAACTTATTTCAGAATTATACCTCGATGAAACGGCACATCAAGGTACACTACAATGTAATTTAGACTTGCCAATTTGATACTGATATGTAAGGCGCTTGTTCTTCATTCTCAACATTTTGCATAAACTCGCTGACAGCTTACACCGGAAGTACCCCAGCCCACCACACAGATTTTGAACATTAGAAGTGCCATCTTGTGCACGGAGGGTATACCACACTGAAAAAAATACCGTTTAGGATATACTCAAGTTAATTAAGGCAACATTTTTTGCACTCACTTATTTTGGGAAATTTCGGCAAATCTTTTTTTATCAGTACAATAAACCCAAATGCTTTCCCCAATTTCCCCAATGCCAATTAAAGGACCATAATCAGCATCTGATACAAAGTGGAACCAGGCATGATGCAAGTGTCTTTGCTCACACAAGCCTGATGCAAATTTTCTGCCTCGTTGGGAATCAAGGGCTTTGCTCAAGAGCCCAAAGACATGGAGCTACTCAGCTGAGGCTGGATATGAACCTTTGGATCATATGGTCAGATACTTAGTCTGTTGAGCCACGCGCTGCTCTCAGCTGCAGCCGGGCCCCTTAAAATAAATGCAAAAAATTGTCATGTTAATTTAAAGTAAACTACTGGTAGGAGGGTTGCAGTAGTTTACTATTAATTTTACAGTTCATCTGTTCCCGTGATGCTGTGAGATCCCGTGAGAGCTGTGCGTAATCCAACATGGCAGCGTCCTACTAAAAAACAAACAAAACTTACTTCGACAGCCAACTTAAACAAGCCAAAATATTAATAATATTAATAATAGTATATATAGTATATATAGTTTATCGGATAGAGAAGTTTACTCATTACATCCTGGACGAAGAAACCTTAGAAGACTTACAGGATTACGTGGACGAGTATTACGAGCGACTCATCATGAAGAAGAACCAAGCGACTCCATCCACGAAGAGAACCCGCTCGGACTGTACTTCAAACAGCCCCTCAAGCAGCCCTTCATCGCCGGATAAGGAAAACAGAGATATCCTAGAGTCCATTAATAACAAACTTTCCAGTTTTGACGCCCGACTGGCACTTGTAGAAATCCTTAACAAGGAATTTCAAGCACTACGGGAATCTCTGGAGTACAGTCAACAACAGGTGGAATCGCTCGCATCTGAAAACAAGATTCTCAGAGACTCCGTAAAATCCCTCACGGAAGGTATGGCGGAACTCTCCACAGAAAATAAGCGTATGAAAGAGTCCCTGCTTGATATTCAAGCAAGAAGTATGCGGGACAATTTAGTGTTCGCCGGAATTCCGGAGCGTGCAGAGGAAGACGCAGAAGCTACCATCAGAAACTTCATGCAACAAGAACTTAAACTTTCTCGGGACACCGTCAACAACATCACGTTTCATCGGGTCCACCGCATAGGAGGGGTGAGGAAAGAAGCTCAGCGTCCAAGACCTATCGTGGCCAAGTTTGAACATTTCAAACAAAAGGAGCTGGTGAAAAGCCGAGGCAGGGAGCTCAGAGGAACGGACTTCAGCGTCAACGACCAATTTCCCAAAGAAATCCTGGATCGTCGCAGAATCCTGTTCCAGCTAAGGAAAAAATTCATTGCGGAAGGAGCCCGGGCTGTCATCGCAGTAGACAGACTGTATGTTAATGGACAACTGTTTCGCGACCAGAACACCACCGCTTGGCTCTACTGAAACCACTTCCGACTAAGGTAACACGCATTTAATAAACTAACTTTAAAAGTTTGGCAGTTAATACAGGTTTTTAGCGCACGCAGCACACTAGACGGCTTTGTCTAGGACTATTAAGGCCGGGTCACTTTATACCCCTTACTGTTCCTCAACCCCCTTGTTTAATGTCTCACCACAGTCGCAGTTCTTGTTGTTGTTGTTATGGCCATCATTGTCATTGTTATGGTAATTGTAGCATATCGATATTGACGCTCAAAAATGTTTTATCTGGAAGCAGTCTACCAGATACTATACACCCACACATACACGTAGATAGTCACACACTCGCATGCATAGACGCCCACTCAAACATACACGCACCCCCTCATCTAAACATCACACATGTATGCATTCATACACTAACATATACACATGCCCACTCAAGCTCAGACAGATCTCCTCATCTTAGTAGCACACATGGAGACATTCACACATTGACATTTGCACACACATTCATCCTGACACATTCACACTCATACACACACAGTCATTCACATACACACACATCCGTCCATTTTAACATTAGATTGCACTCAGGGGGTCTAAGTTAGGACAGCATGAATTCACTACGCTTTGTCACTTGGAACGTGTGTGGTATTGGCTCATTTGCTAAGAGACGTAAAATCTTAGAATATCTAACAACAGTACAGGCAGACATTGTCCTACTACAGGAAACTCACTTAGCCAAAACAGGACAGTGAACATTAAATTCACCAGAATTTCCACACGTATACTTAGCTAGTTATAATTCAAAACAGAGAGGTGTAGCAATTTTAATCAACAAAAGAATATGTTTCAACTGTAAAGACACTATTGCAGACCCAAAAGGTAGATTCATAATTATTAAAATTTCAGCATATAACAAAGAATTATGTATTGCCAATATATACGGTCCAAATAGTGATGACCCCTCCTTCTTCCACCACCTTTTTGCTGCAATATCATCATACTCAGACACAGAATTTATACTGGGAGGGGACTTCAAATTAGTACTTAACCCAGAATCTGACAGACGTAGTACAGCAGCTAGTTACCGTACTTGCCAGTCATCCGAAACAGTAAAACAATATATGAATGATTTCGGCCTATGCGATGTCTGGCGTACTTTTCACACCACGCTTAGAGAATACACGTTTTTTTCACCAGTCCATCATTCTTACTCCCGGATAGACTTTTTTCTTATCAGTAATACAGTCATGAAAGATATACGTGGCACACAAATTCACCCTATAACAATCAGTGACCATGCACCTGTCACTATGACGGTCACTGTAAAAGTTAGTGCACCACCTTTTAAACGGTGGAGACTGAATACATCATTACTAACGGACTCAGAGTTTCTAGAAGTTATTAAAAAAGATTGGACAACATTTATTGAAACAAATGACTTGCCAAGTATCTCTGCGTGCATTCTCTGGGAGACAGCAAAGGCTGTAATACGAGGCAGAATAATATCATATTCAGTACATAAAAAGAAAAAGGAAAAAGCACTCGAGACAGAACTAGAACAGAAAATTAAAACTTTGGAATCAGCACATGTTGCCTCCCAAGAAAAACACCTTCTAAATGAGCTGAGGAAAAGTAAAATGAAATTGCAAGAATTAAGAGACAAAAAATTGTGTCAATTACGCTTGGACAATTTTGAACATAGTAATAAATCAAGTAAGTTTTTAGCAAACCAACTAAAACAGAATAAAGAGAAGGCAGCAATCTCTTCAGTTACAGACCCCAATGGGAAGGCAACTCATAGCCTAGGAGAGATAAGGATATTTAGGGACTTCTATAAAAAATTATACTCACCTAATATTAATCCAACCAATTCTGAAATAGAAGAGTTCTTAAACAACATCGACCTACCAAAATTAAATAATGAACAAATATCGGCATTAGAATTACCTCTCTCAATATTGGAACTTCACGAGGCACTACAATGTATGCCTAACGGGAAAGCCCCAGGTCCAGATGGACTTCCAGCAGAATTCTACAAAACATTTTGGCCTCTGCTAGCACCACTATTCCATAGAATGGTTATAGAAATTAAAGAAACTAGCAGCATCCCCCCAAATATGAATTGTGCAGACATTAACCTGCTCCTCAAACCTGACAAAGACCCTGCTCTCCCCTCTAGCTACCGACCAATATCACTCATAAATGCGGACCTTAAAATCATCAGCAAAGCACTGGCTAGTAGAATTGAAAAAGTGACACCTTATATAATACATCCAGATCAAACGGGTTTCATTAAAGGCAGACAGTCCACTAACAACATGAGGAGACTAATTGGCGTAATAGACTACTGCAACATTCAAAATAAGGAAGCCATAATCATCTCATTGGACGCAGAAAAGGCTTTTGACAGGGTCAACTGGAAATTTCTAATGGCAACCTTACTAAAATTTGGATTTCGCGAGAACTTCGTAACCTGGATTAAAATTTTATACAGTTCACCTAAAGCCTGCGTAAAAACGAATGATCAAATCTCCCCAAGCTTCACTCTCAGAAGGGGCACTAGGCAAGGTTGTCCACTTTCTCCATCACTATTTGCTATATTTATTGAACCATTGGCAGCAGCAATTCGGAACAATAATAATATCAAAGGTATTCAAACAGCAAGTATAACCCATAAAATTAGTCTTTATGCAGATGATGTATTACTTTTTCTTCAAAATACACAGGGTTCCCTCACAGAGACGATAAGACTCATAGATAAGTTCTCCTCCATTTCAGATTACTCTATTAATTGGAATAAGTCGACTACTCTTCCAATATCTTGTGACTTCCAGTCCAATCCAACTATCCCACTTCAATCTGGGAACATTAGATATCTGGGTATTAACATTTCTGCCAAGCTGTCAGATCTGATGCGATTAAATTACAGTCCGCTGCTTAAAAAGATAGAAGATGACCTTGCACGGTGGAACAATCTACCCACATCACTTCTGGGAAGAGTAGCAACAGTCAAAATGATGATCTTACCAAAAATTAACTACACGTTCTCAATGGTTCCGAGTCAACCTCCGCGGACTTGGTTTAATTCACTGGACTCCTTAATCTCAAAATATCTATGGAAATCTAAACCACCACGAATAAGTTTAAAAACTTTACAGAAACCCAAAAACTGTGGGGGTTTGGAGCTTCCCAATTTCTACAACTACTTTCTTGCCAATAGATTGATATATGTCCTAAAATGGACTACACAAAATAACTTAGACCTTAACTGGCTGGATATTGAGCAAACGTTCTGTAATGATATTCGAGTCCAGGACCTGCCATTTATCAGTCATATACTTAAACGACAATGTTGTTTTAAGAGCATCAACATCAGCACATCACTGACAGCCTGGTGGGAATTTTTTTTTTTTTTTTTTTTTTTTTTTTTATTCCCTCCTCCACCCCCCCTCTGTGGGGGACTGTATCTATTTATTTATTTATTTATACATTTTTTTTTTTTTTTTTTTTTTTTTTTTTTATTTACTTATTTATTTATTTTTTATTTTATTTTATATTTTTATTTACTTCCTCAAAAGAAGGAGAGGGAGGGGGGGGACAAAGGAGAAGGAGGGAAGAGAGAGAGAGGGAGAGAGAGGAATGGAAAGAAAACAGAAAAAAAAAAAAAAAAACAAAAGAAAAAAAAAAAAACAAACCAAGAAAAAAAACAAAACAGATAATCTGCTTCCATGTCTGTTGAAAAGAGAAAGACAACATACAACATCTGTACTAATCACAACGACCATCAAACGTTGAATGTTGTTGAACAGCACACACAACCAGCCTTACAACCCATGCCCAGAAACAACAGCCGATCAAGACAGTGTGTGTCCGTGAGCACGTGTCCGTGAGCACCTGTGTGCACACCTGTGTGTCAGCGCGCTGGTGTTCCTAAGGTTTCTCCAAGTAATTGTCTAGTAGTGTGTGTGGGGAGCCACAGCCCCGCCCACCCAGGACATGAAGTCGACCCGGGGGAGACCCGGGCCACAGATATCCAGAGGCCCCCCAGGGCACGGGAACCCCAGGAGGACCAACGCAGGGACAATTGCAGCCCCCACCCAGAAAAGGGCAGAGGAGCGCTCCGGAGGGGGGCCATCCGGCAGCCACATCACAGGAGCCCCAGGGGGCCGTGGCGACGAGCACGCAGGCCCCGCCGGCGGCCGGCCACACCAGGGCAGACCGGACCCCGGGCCCAGAGATCCAAGGGCCCCCCCACCCCCCAGCCAGGGCCCCGACAGAGCCGGAAGGGCCAGGCCCCGGCAGGCAACCGCCGAGAGTGAGCCAGCACACACCAGAGCATCCAGCCCCAGACATCGAGAACCACCAACGCATCGGCGGCCGGGGGCCTCATCCACCAGCAGGGAGTGTGGCGGGGGGTAATAGAGCCTGAGATGTTATTTCAGGTGGAGTCTAAGACCCAACCTGACACATACGTATAGACAGACAGGCACACACATACACAAGCATACGTTCCCACCCTCATGCACACATAAACAAATATTCACCCATTCGCCCAACATGAAGACACAGAAATGAACGCCGTACACACACTCACACTCCCCATATATACTCTATACTCCGAGATCTAGGCACCACCGCCCCCAGAGGGGCAATCCGCCACCAGACCTCGGAGATGGATCCCTTTTTTCCTCTGGCATGGGGACAAGAAGACCACCCCGGACCCCACAGCAGCCAAGAAGCCCACCAGCCCAGACCCCGACCGGACGGCCAGCTCCTCCCAGCCCCCGGCCCCAGATGGTGAACAGAGAACGGGGGCGTGAAAAGACCCCATGCTTCCCTCCGCCCGCTCATATGTGGTGTTGGTGCGTGTTGTTCTAAAGTGTTTTAAAACAGGGGAAGGGCATGGTGCTAACCACCCTCTGCCAATCAGCAGCTGGTGTCAGCTCGGCCCCTCCCCAGAACCCTCAATGTCTATATGCAACTTAAAATTGAGAAGTGGGCACTGGCACCAGAGGTAAGGCTGAATGAACAGACCGCCCTCTGGACGCCATTCCTTGTGCCCACCCCCAAGGCCCTAAATGTATGTGTCATGAGAGAGTAAGTAATGAGAGTGTCTAAGTTGTGATGTGTGATTGAGACACAGGTGGCCACGGGGGGACAGAGGAGGAATACCTCCCCTGCATCCCAGCGACGCACCTGCACCTCAAAGCCCTATATGTGTGTTGGGGTGACGGAGCGGGAGGAGGGAAGCATTTAGGGATGGGGAGGAAAGGATCGGGGGGGGCAAAGTACCCCCCCTCTGGAGCCAGCCCCCCCGCTGACCCCCATAAGCACCCCCGTTCCCCGAAATCCACCCAGGGCGGGAGAGCCGAGGCCCATCCAGTCCGGGGGCCCAGAGCAGCGGCACCACCGGGCACCACAGAGCCCGGGGCAGCCAACCAGACCCCACCACAGAGGGAAAAACTACACCCACCCCACCATTCAGTCAACTCCCAGACTACATAAGACAACAGACACCCAGGTTGGGTCCATTCTCCTACTCTATTGGATTCCCCCCCACCCCCGCAGAGTGGATACCCCTAAGGCAGGGACCACCTGCGGGCAGATGGTAACAACCTCCCCACCAGCTAAAGAGGCCCCCAGCCCCTCCAATGCGCCGAAGGTCCCCGCGCCGGGGCCGGGCCCCAGTGCACGCGCCAGCCCACACCCCGGCGACCCACCCACCAGGACCCAAGCCCCCCCAGCCCAGCCGGAACCCCAGCCCGGAGGCAGAGCGCCCCCAGAACCCCAAGCCCGCCCCGGACCCACCCAGGAGCAGCACGGCCGCCAGGCTGGTACCCTACGTCCGCCGGCACAGGCTACCCCAGCAGCGCTGCATGCAGCCACCAGAAAGACGCCACCCAAGAGCCACCAAAGCCCCATCCAGGCCAGGACCGCAGTCCCAGCGCCGAACCCCCCCAGAAACCCCCCCCCCAGGGAACCCCCAGACACCCCAAGCCCATAGGCCCCCCCCCACACCAACAACAAAGACCGAAGCGGGACAAACCTGCGACCCCCCACCGCCACTAGGTGATGGAGCTGATCAAAGGAGCCCAGAGAGATTGGTCTAATGTGGCGGCAGAAGCTGTATCAAGACTAATATGGTCCAGCAAACTCTCTCTATATTGGTTGATATTAAGGTTATTTTTATTTTTCCAGTTCATGAGGACAGTCTTCTTAGCAATGCATAAAGCGGTGAAAGCCATGTGGGTTGTGTTAATCTCTGTAGTGACACCATCTAAGTCACCCAACAAGCAGACTGAAGGAGAGGCTGGAATGGTACATTTCAGACACTTTGATAAGTCCTCACAAATCCTGCGCCAAAACATCTGAACAGGTGGACAGAACCAAAGAGCATGGATGTAATTGTCAGGTGTATCCCCTTGACAGTGTGAGCAGTTGTTAGAAGATGTAAAACCCATCCTGAACATCCGATGCCCTGTATAGTGCACTCTATGCAGGATTTTGTATTGTATTAATTGTAAATTGGGACTTCTAATCAGTTCAAAGGTTTTTAAGCATGTCTTAGACCAGAAATTGTGGTCCCAGCTGATTGATAAATCTGCCTCCCATTTTGCAATAGGAAGGGATATTGAATCATCCATTGTAGAAAGTGTCCTGTATATTTTAGACAGTAATTTGGGGGTTTTGAGATTAAGGAATTCTGCCACCCTTGGTGGTATTTGTAATTTGATTTGATTAGACTTGAATTTCCTTTTTACTATAGATTTAACTTGTTGATATTCTAAAAATCTATTCTTGTTAATCCCATGTCTTTTAACTAATAAGTCAAAGGGGATAAAGTCTATTTCTTCAAATATATGTTCCAAGTATTTAATACCTTTACAACTCCAATCCGGGAAATTTATCATATTATTGTTTAGTAGTATGTCAGGGTTGTTCCAGATGGGAGTACGTTTGCATGGGATTAATGAAGACTCAGTCATTTTAAGAAACTCCCACCATGCTGTCAGAGAAGAGCTGATACTGATGCTTTTGAAGCATTCATGTCGTTTAATGTTTGAGCTAATGAATGGTAGATCCGAAATGTCTATGTTATTGCATAGAGCCTGTTCTACGTCTAGCCAAGGTTCATCTAAGAAGGTATGTTTTAGCCATCCTGAGATGTTTTGAAGCCTGTTGGCTAAGAAGTAGTGGTGAAAGTTAGGCAGATCTAGTCCTCCTTTGTCCTTGGTCCTTTGCAGCGTTTTTAAGCTAATACGCGGTGGTTTATCTTTCCAAAGGAATTTAGAGATGGCGGAGTCCAGAGATCTAAACCAGTCAGGTGATGGTTTACTTGGAATCATTGCAAATAAATAATTAATTCTTGGTAACACCATCATTTTTATTGATGCAACCCTTCCCATGAGTGATATGGGCAGGGACTTCCATCTAACCAGCTCATCCTCTACCTTCTTTAAAAGTGGGATGTGGTTTAATTTAGTTAAGTCTGCCAGCCTAGGTGAAACATTAATACCTAAATATTTAACATCCCCAGATTGCAGTGGAGTGGAGGAAGAGTTCTGAAAGGAGCAGTTAATTGGAAGAACTGTAGATTTTAACCAGTTTATTGAATAATCTGAGACTCTTGAGAAAGAGTTTATTAATGTAATTACCTCAGAGAGAGTGGTTTGTGAATGCTGGAGAAAAAGTAACACATCATCCGCATAAAGACTGACCTTATGTTCCACATTCTTGCATTTGATGCCTTTAATCACTATAGCCTGTCTAATTGCTGCTGCTAGTGGTTCAATAAAAATTGCAAAGAGTGAGGGGGAGAGAGGGCATCCCTGCCTGGTGCCCCTCTTGAGACAGAAGCTAGAGGATGTTTGGTCATTCGTCCTAACACATGCTGTTGGGGAACTATATAATATTTTTAACCAGTTTATAAAAGAGGTTCCAAAACCAAATTTGTGTAATGTTGCAAATAAAAAACTCCAACTAACTCTATCGAATGCTTTTTCTGCATCTAGAGACAATATTATGATTTGAAGGTTTTTATTGCACGAATAGTCTATCAGATTGAGTAATCTACGTGTGTTTGTTGATGAGTGCCTCCCTTTTATGAAACCAGTTTGGTCAGGATGAATTATGTGAGGGGTTATCTTCTCTATTCTTTTTGAGAGAGCTTTGCAGATTATTTTAAGGTCAACATTAATAAGTGATATTGGACGATAGCTGGTAGGCAATATAGGGTCTTTGCCTGGTTTTAGCAAGAGACTAATGTTGGCAGAATTCATATTTGGTGGTAGTCTACCATTTTCCTTGGTTTCCTGCAACATTCTGTAGAATGTTGGTGACAGAATTGTCCAGAATTCTTTATAGAATTCTACTGGAAATCCATCTGGGCCTGGAGCCTTATTATTGGGCATACTGTTCAAAGCTTCCTGGAGTTCACCTGGTGTCAGCAGAGAATCCAGTGCCATCGTTTGATTATCTGATAATTTCGGAAGGGTTATACTATCAAGAAACTGATCAATTTCGTCTTTAGATGGGTTTATCTGTGGTAAGTATAAAGATTTGTAAAAGTCCCTGAAAGTGTTGTTTATTCTTTCAGGGTCATATACTGTATCCCCAGTTGAGTCTTTAACAGCACATATAGTTGTTTTTTCTTTATTTATTTTTAACTGGTTAGCTAAAAATCTACCTGATTTATTACCATATTCATAATTTTGCCAGCGAAGTCTTTGTGCTAAGAATTGTGTTTTTTTATGAATAATTTCATTTAATTCTAATTTTGCTTTACGTATTTTATTCAGCATTTCCTGTTCCTGGGATGATACATAAGCTTCTTCTAAGGGTTTGATGTTTTCTTCTAATTCCTGAATATACTTGTTTTCTCTTTTCTTTTTATGTGATGAGAATGAGATTATTTTACCTCTCATCACAGCTTTGCCTGCTTCCCAGAGAACAGATGCTGATGTTCCAGGCAGGTCATTATAGTCTAAATATAAAGCCCACTCTTTTTTGAAATAGTTAATAAAATCTCCATCTTTAAGCAATGATGTATTAAATGTCCAGTTTCTAATTGGTGGAATGGCTTTCTTATTTATTAGGGTTAAAGATACAGGAGCATGATCGCTGACAGCTATAGGGTGTATCTCAGTGTCTGAAATGTCACTCAGCAGTGAGCTACTGATTAGGAAATAATCCAGACGAGAGTAAGAGTGATGGACGTGTGAGAAGAAAGTATATTCCCTACGGTTGGGGTGAAGAGAACGCCATGCATCGCGAAGACCATAGTCACTCATGTACTGCTTAACTATATTTATGGATTCCCAATTGCGCTGAGCAGCTGTACTGAGCCTATCCATTTCTTTATTTAGTGCGAAATTGAGATCGCCCCCAAGAACGAGTGTGCTATCTAGGTGTTCAGAGAGTGTGGTAAAGAAAACGTGGAAGAATGAAGGGTTATCAACATTTGGACCATATATACTAACAATACATAACTTCTTGTTAAGTATAGACAATTTAATGATTATAAATCTACCTTCTGGATCTATAATTGTGTTGAGTAATGTGAAATTAACATTTTTATGTATTAAAATTGCTACTCCCCTCTGCCTAGAGTTATAACAGGCTGAGAACACATTAGGAAACTCAGGTGTTTTAAGTTCATCTGTAGCTGTGGCAGGTCTATGAGTCTCTTGTAATAAAACAACGTCTGCCTGTAGTTTTTTAAGCTGGCTAAATATTTTTAACCTCTTCTCTCTGGAGCCAGCTCCATGCACATTCCATGAGACAAACCTTAGTGTGCCCATAGACATGTGTGTGTAGCTAATATTGCACGTGCAAATGAGTCAGATATGAACGAGCGTGTGAACGCTTGTGTGCGTGTGTATCCTATATGTCTGTGTGCACTATAAGGTCGGAGTGGTTGTGGTGAAGCTGAGTACATATGTACATTATCATGTCGTGCAGATGTGTAAAAATCGAGGGTGTTGTGTGTGATTGAGTAGAAATTTAAAGCAGGTGATCGATGCAGGGAAAGCAGGGAGAAGTGAAAAAGACATACAAAGGGGCACGCGAGTAAGGGTATTAGTGAGAAACATAGAAACATAAACATTGTTAGCACTGTGGCGCCGCCGAGACTGACGGTAGTGTATTTGTTATGACCTAACATTAAATTAGCGAATTAACATGTATAAGCTAGATTAAACAGAAGAGGAAAATATAAGGAAAGAAGAAAAATATAACAGGTTCTTATCTGGAGTGGCGTTAATATAACCAGGGAGTGATGTTAGGGTCGCGGTAGAGCTGTCCATCCACGTAGAGCCGAACCCCGGCGATGACAGCTCGGGAGCCCTTCTGGATGGAGCTGCGTCGGATTGGGAACAGAACTTTGCGTCGCTCCAGAATCTCTTTGGGGAACTGGTCGTTTACGCCAAAGTCCGTTCCTTTCAGCTCCCTGCCGCGGCTCTTCACCTGCTGCTTCTGTTTGAAATTCCCGAATTTGGCCACAATAGGACGCGGTCTCAGGGCACCAGGCCTCTTAGCTCCCAGCCGATGGACTCTGTCAAAGCAGATGCTTTCCACAGTGTCCTCTGGAAGCTTCAGGTGGGTCTTGATAAATGTTTTAACCGTAATTTCTGCGTCCTCTTCAGCAGATTCCGGGATGCCTGAAAACACCAGGTTATCTCTCATACTACGGGCTTGGAGATCGATGACAGTCTCTTTTATTTTTTTATTTTCTTCTTTTAGATTGGTCACATTCTCAGTTAGAGACTTGACCGAGCCCCGTAGTGAGGCGTTTTCAGCAGCGAGTGTTTCCACCTGTTGCTGGCTGAATTCCAAAGACTCCCTCAGGGATGTGAACTCCTGATGCAAAATCTCGACCAGAGACAACCTCGCGTCGAAGCTGGACAATCGCTTGTCGATTGACTCCAGTATGTCGGCGAAGTCTTTACTAGTCGGCGAAGTTGCTCCGGGGGAGTCTGCCGGGCGACTTCTTTTGGATGACGGCGTCTCGCTTTTTCCCGGGGAAGATGTATTGAGGTTCTTCTTCATGACTGTAGTGTCGAAGTACCAGTCAATGTATTCTTCGAGTGATTCCAACTTCCCCTCGCTGTCCTCGCTCAGCTCGCTGTTCATTCAGATTTTCCGCCAAGTCTCCGGCGTCTGACGTCACTTACCGCATTTCCGGTCTTCCTCCTTCCTTACTCTCCGGTCTTCCTCCTTCCTTACTCCTTACTACAATGTATGCCTAACGGGAAAGCCCCAGGTCCAGATGGACTTCCAGCAGAATTCTACAAAACATTTTGGCCTCTGCTAGCACCACTATTCCATAGAATGGTTATAGAAATTAAAGAAACTAGCAGCATCCCCCCAAATATGAATTGTGCAGACATTAACCTGCTCCTCAAACCTGACAAAGACCCTGCTCTCCCCTCTAGCTACCGACCAATATCACTCATAAATGCGGACCTTAAAATCATTAGCAAAGCACTGGCTAGTAGAATTGAAAAAGTGACACCTTATATAATACATCCAGATCAAACGGGTTTCATTAAAGGCAGACAGTCCACTAACAACATGAGGAGACTAATTGGCGTAATAGACTACTGCAACATTCAAAATAAGGAAGCCATAATCATCTCATTGGACGCAGAAAAGGCTTTTGACAGGGTCAACTGGAAATTTCTAATGGCAACCTTACTAAAATTTGGATTTCGCGAGAACTTCGTAACCTGGATTAAAATTTTATACAGTTCACCTAAAGCCTGCGTAAAAAACGAATGATCAAATCTCCCCAAGCTTCACTCTCAGAAGGGGCACTAGGCAAGGTTGTCCACTTTCTCCATCACTATTTGCTATATTTATTGAACCATTGGCAGCAGCAATTCGGAACAATAATAATATCAAAGGTATTCAAACAGCAAGTATAACCCATAAAATTAGTCTTTATGCAGATGATGTATTACTTTTTCTTCAAAATACACAGGGTTCCCTCACAGAGACGATAAGACTCATAGATAAGTTCTCCTCCATTTCAGATTACTCTATTAATTGGAATAAGTCGACTACTCTTCCAATATCTTGTGACTTCCAGTCCAATCCAACTATCCCACTTCAATCTGGGAACATTAGATATCTGGGTATTAACATTTTTGCCAAGCTGTCAGATCTGATGCGATTAAATTACAGTCCGCTGCTTAAAAAGATAGAAGATGACCTTGCACGGTGGAACAATCTACCCACATCACTTCTGGGAAGAGTAGCAACAGTCAAAATGATGATCTTACCAAAAATTAACTACACGTTCTCAATGGTTCCGAGTCAACCTCCGCGGACTTGGTTTAATTCACTGGACTCCTTAATCTCAAAATATCTATGGAAATCTAAACCACCACGAATAAGTTTAAAAACTTTACAGAAACCCAAAAACTGTGGGGGTTTGGAGCTTCCCAATTTCTACAACTACTTTCTTGCCAATAGATTGATATATGTCCTAAAATGGACTACACAAAATAACTTAGACCTTAACTGGCTGGATATTGAGCAAACGTTCTGTAATGATATTCGAGTCCAGGACCTGCCATTTATCAGTCATATACTTAAACGACAATGTTGTTTTAAGAGCATCAACATCAGCACATCACTGACAGCCTGGTGGGAATTTCTTAAAATGAACCAAACCTCACTGGTCCCATGCAAACTGACACCCATCTGGAACAACCCTGACATCTTGTTAAATAAAAAAATGATAAACTTCCTGGCTTGGCATAATAAAGGAATCAAGCGCCTCGAACATAATCCAAGACAATCGCATGATATCATTTGACAAAATAGCAGAAACTTATAGCATTGAGAAAAACAAATACTTAGAATATCTTCAGCTTAAATCAATAATACATAATAGATGGTGCCGTAAGCAATTAGAGCTGGAGCTTTCACCTAAAATAGCAAACTTCTTAATAACACCAACTAAAAAACTACTGTCTAGGATTTACGTGCATCTAGCAGAATCTGATATAACGCTCTCACTCCCTACCCACAAATGGGAAAGGGATTTACTCATCAATCCAGACACTAACTTCTGGAGGCAAATTTGCTTGAATACCTTCCGAATGAATCAGAACTCCAACCTGCAGCTATTACAGTACAAAATTTTACACAGAACACACTACACAGGGCAGAGGATGTTCCAGATGGGTATCAGAGATACTGACATATGCCTAACTTGTAAAAAGGACGCACCAGATAATTACCTGCATGCTTTCTGGTACTGCACACCGGTCAACGAATTCTGGCAAAGGATTTGTGAAGACTTATCGACACACCTAGGGCATCCCATCCCACCCTCCCCCTCACTCTGCCTGCTTGGGGACCTCACTAACACTAATATAGACACGAATAAATCATGCATGCTTCTTACAGTACTAACCATTGCCAAGAAAACAATCCTTCTGAACTGGAAGTCAAAAGAGAATTTAAATATAAATCTGTTCAAAAATCTACTCTGGGATTATGTTTCCATGGAGAGGTCATCTGCCTGTAAGAAAAATCAATTGATCGATTTTGAAGATATTTGGGCTCCAATAATTAACTTTTTAATGTAATGTTGTCGAGGGTGGTGGGGCATTACCATCACTGTCCCGGGTTGGGGGCTGGGGGCGGAGGGGCAGGGTTGTTGTGGTCCTCTGGGGTTTCTCTTGGCTGAGGGCACGTGGTCAATGTCTCTGGGTGGCCGCTGGCCTGGCCTGTTGGGGGCGGTGCGGGGGGTTGGGGGTTCTGCCCCCCTGGGGTGGGTGGCGCGCTGAGGGTGTGATCGGGGGGTGGGGCCTCTGGGTTCCGCCTGTGCCGCTGCGCTGGGGTGGGTGGGTTTGGGGCCGTGGGCTCTATCTGCTGGGGCCGCTGCTCCGGCTCCCGGGCGGGTGGTCGCCCGCATGCTGGGGGTGCCTGGTCTGCCCGGGCCCGTTGCCTGGTGGGGCGGGTCGTTGTCTGCCGTTGGCGATTCCGGCGCGGGGCCCTCGGGCGCTGTGGGGTGGTTGGGGGGGGGGGCGGTGGGGGGAGCCTCTGCCTCGCCTGGGGGGGGGCTTGGGGTGGCCGGGGGGCGGGGGTCATCCCGCCTAGCCGGACCGGCTCCCCGTTTGCTGGGGGGTCTGGAGTTGTCCCGTCCTTGGCTGCTAGCCGGGGTCTCATCGGGCGTGGTGTGGTGGGTCTCTCCCGGTCTGCGCCTGGGGGGGGTCCCTGCTGCCGGGCTGCCTGTGGCGCCCCTGAACACCTCGGTTGGCCGTCCCTGCCGGCTGTGCGGGGTCAGGGATGGGGACTAATCGGGGCCAATCGGGGATCTGGCCCCGGTGCCGGGGGGGGGCCCACTCCTGGCACGCCCTTATTGCTCCCCTGGGCCCAACACCACATTTCACACAACACTAGGGCCTTGAGGGGCGGTGGGGAGGTGCGCTGAGACACTGCTCCTCAAATTTTACTTGCATGTTAGACATCACATGACACTAGGGCTGAGGAGGTGGGTTGAGGCAGGTGGGGCTCTGCCGTCTGACAGCGGTGGGGTGCCCGTGCCTCAACTGCTCGCCCACTTTTTGCACCTTAGTGATATACACAGTCCATATTACATTAGGGCCTTGGGGGTGCGGGGAGGGGGATGGGGGACTCTGCCATCTGCCAGTGGTGGGGCCCTCATACCCGAACTGCACCCACTAATTTTAATGCATTGTAGATATAAACACACGATTTACGCTAATTAAATAAGGCAGCATTTTTGCACTCACTTATCTTGGGGTATATTTAAACTGATTTTTTTTTTTAAGAAAAGTATACCCAAATTTAGGAAATAAATTATTTTAAATAAATGAAGCTGAAGTTCACCCACGCTGTAAACCCTGCTAGGTTGAGTTTACTCAAATCAGAGGAAATTAGTTGCCTCAAATGATTTAAGTTTAAAAGCTCAGTTTTTCAAGTTGCTTGAACTTGAATGTGTTATTAAACACTCTAAATGATTTAAGCAGATTTAGCTTAAGTTGTAACTTTTCATGTGGAATGAACTGCAATGTCTCTGAATTAATTTAATTAATACTCATTAAGGTCAGTTCATTTATAATTCCTAATTTCAGGAGCCAGTTAATAAATCTATTTCATTTTCAAATATTTCTCCTATGATACGTAATACCTGTTTACAATAATTCCGGGGGGAGGCATTTCCAGTAAAGCAGTGCTCACTGACACAGATTATAAAGCTTGTTAGACTACGCAACATTATTTAGCAGAGCTGAGAGAAGGTGAGAGCTCCCCTAGTGGCTGCAGAAGTGCATTTCCCTAGAGCAGATATAATGGGTGGCAGCCTCATTGCTTTTTAATCACAACTTGGGATTGAACAACAAATTTAATTATTTTGCTCATTTAATATTTCACTTTTAATTAGGCTTAATTTTTGGATATCCATCTTTACATAATATTTAGAATCCCACCGCAGTTGAGAATGGAATGCCACAGATATTAGTCTCTACCACATATCATTGCTTGTTCCGTTTCAGGATTCCTTTGGTTGTTTAAACTGATTGCTCTGTATCAGTTGGCTTTGTGTATTTAGAGATGTATAACTGCTAAAGAGTCCTGAGAAACTGATGGTTTAAATACCAGGATTAGAATAAGCAGGATTTAATGTGTGTTCTTATGGTGGGGATGTTAGAAGTCATTGAGGTTTTTTTATTCTATGTACATCCAGTCTTAGTCTCCCAGCCAAAATCACTCCATGGAGCACAAACCAACACATCCCACCAAGATCCATTTTAGCTGTGGTAGTCACAATATATTTGGGGTTTTATGTGCTTGTCCTACTCAACATCATGACAATGAATTAAAAATCTACGAAATCATTGGCAGTACTATGTCATGCTATGCAAATATACATCCAACACTATTGGTCTACAGGGAAGTGGGCAGTTCCAGGACCCACACAGCAAAGAATATCACTGTTCAGGCTCTTTTCTGCAAATATAAGGCTACAAGGCCAAGTGTGGGTAATCAAAGTGGCCTTACATTAACAAATACATCACCCCAAAAAAAGCATTACATGAGCAATCACAGCTGCTCCATTTTTTTTTTATCTCAACAGAGAACATCTTGCAAGGTCAGTATTTGGCAGAGTTTCCTTCATGACGGTGGGCGAAATATACCACAGCTGCAGAACAGCCCAGCCTTGGCAGAATAGCCACATTAATTAGCTCTTGAACAAAGACCTTTACTCCCAAAGGGACAGAAAACTGTATCAAGTCATACTGGCAAAGACCCTTGTTTCAAGCCTGGTACCACTTTGCGTTGGATGCTGAAGAAGGCCCTTTAAATACATTAGGTATGTTATTTGCTAAACTTGGCTTTACTTTACTCATGAAAAATAATACCCCAATTTACCCAAACGAGTGAGTACAAATATTGATTTGAAATATTAATTAATGTTAATATTCAAATTAATTAATATTAATATTGAAATATTAATTGATTTGAGTAAATCTTATAGGATGGTACTGTGACAGTAGGTATATTATAGCTTTATTTATTTAAAATGTCTCCTAGAATTGGGTATACTTTACTTAAAAAGGGTTTAAAGTCAACCCAAAAAAGTGAGTGCAAATTGTTACATCATTCAATCTGAGTAAATTCTACAGTTTATTTTTTTGCAGTTCATGTACAGAATTACAGTACATTACAGTATTTTATCGGCAAGTTTCTCATAAATATTGCCCAGAAAGCATTTTTTCTACAGTATTGTACTATTTTATTGATAAACATCATGTTACTGTAATAACTTCACTGTTTATTACAGCAGGGGTGCAGATTGAACCCATGACCCTGGAGGTGTGAGGCTATAGTAGGAGCAACGGGCCACTATTCATACTGTGAGAAATTATGTATTTTTAATCATACATTGTAACTGATATGTCGTTACACTGCTTGTGTATGCTTTGCACCTTGCTTTTCTCCCATACTTGTGTTTCTTGTTCTCCACACCTTGTGAGCTTCAACATGACAGTTCAAATTGCAAATAATTGCAAATAATTGATTGTTTTTCATAAGGCCCCAGGTTAGTTAGGTCCAGTCTCCTGGAAAATCACTAGAATGTGTCCTTGGCTTTGGAAGCTAAGAGCATCTTATTTTCAGGGAGAGCCCTGTAATATTTATTTTAATAAATTATTTTTATTGATAAACCTTCATACTGATAATGCTCTTGTAGTGGTCCTAAAAGAAAACATGACTGAAGATATTATGTTTGTTTTATCAATTTCAGTACAGACACATTTCACGATTCAGTAACCTGACTTGTCCAATAGATGGCAGTGTAGTACTTCGACTAAGACGTGCTACGGAAATTGCCGGTAAAAACGGAAAGCTCGTTTTCCATTTTAAACGTTTGTCTGACTGAAATGACCACATGTTGTACATATGTAATCGTACTATACATCTAACCTTCAGCGTTGTATTACCTACTTTAATTATCTGCAGCAATAAAATATGTACGCGTAATTGGACAGCTGCAAGTTAAGCAATCTGTCTGATTTTACATTATGGCATGGACGGATGAATGCAGGAGAGACCTGTGAATAAGCTGAAAGTATACATAAAATATGATAAAATAATAAATATTTTTAAACATTTAACTGGATAACGAGAGCTTCACAGTACTTATATAACCCTGCACAATTTCGAATATCATCACAGCTCCCTGAAAATTAACAGCTATCATTATAGTACAAATAAGCAGTTATCCAGACATCCCGAGTCTCCCGGAAGTTCCGGGAGTCTCCTCTTGGCAAATTCAATAAAATATCCCTGAAAGAAGACGCGCGCGCATGACGGAATGAGCGAGAGAGAGAGAGAGCGAGAGAGAGAACGTGCATATGTGTGGATCCCTGCGTGTGTGCCTGTAGCCCGTGCTAGACAGACAGCATCCCGATTGGTTTACTTAGCAAAATAAGCCAATCAAATTTCAATGCGGGCGGGGTTTTATTTAACTTCTCGAGGACCGAAGTTATCAGTTCAGTGGAGCATAATGACAGAGGGAGAGTGCCCCAAAAAACGAAAATATAAAACGCATTTCAATTCAGACTACACAAAAGTGTATCCTTGTCTAATAAGGATGAAAATAATGACAATGTTCCGCGCGCTGTACTGTTTGCAACAGTGATTTCAGCATTGCCCATGACGGTTTAAACGATTGTAAAAGGCATGTTGAGGTGAGTTTAACAAGTGTCATTTCATGTGCTGTATTATTCAGGTCTACACTAGTTAGACAGTTGGTTAGTTGCTAATGCTGTCATGAAAGACTCCTTGAAGACTTTTGTAAAGTAGCAATGGAATATAATTAAGGAATTTGCATAAATGGTAAAGTAATCTACTTTTATTATTTGTCAAAATACATAATATTGACCTTCGTAATTTAGTGCGCTGACCAGAGGAAATTAATGAACAAATTAAACTGTGAAATCAAGTTTGTTGAAGTTATCTCCCTCCTTGTCGGGGGGTTGGGGGCACCTTCCTGAATTGAGTTTTTGCAGGTTGGGATGTCTGAATTATCCCACTTTAGAGAAGGGAGGGGGTGCTGGCTGTGAAAGTTGGGGGGCGGTGGCAGACGATCCGTAGCCGCGCCCAACATACAATCCGTAGGCTCCTGGCCACTTCCCTGCGTTTGATTGCTTTTATTTCTGTGTGGACAGATTTCCGGGATGCTGCACATCGTTCGGGGGTGTGAGTGAGCTGTGGTGCATTTGCGGGAGTCTTCCGGGAGAGGTGTGATGTCTACATAAGATTATGTTTTAAAATGCGATCCAGTTGTTTAAATGTTCTGCCACTACACATTTCTATGCAGGACATAATTCATGGACTCAGACAGAGCAGTAGCACCAAAATTTATTGGTTATTTTAAGAAAGCAAGATAAATTACTGCGCATATGATACAGTAAAATGAGGTCAGTAAGAGCTTTTTTTAACGTTAGTACTGCTAAATCTCACTATTGCGGCACGCGTCAGTCAGACGTAAACACGCGAGAGTATGACAGACTGCGGTCAACGACGTTGTGTGGCGCGAGCGGCAGGTGGCTGTTAACGACCAGAGTCCGCGCCCTTTTACTAAGGGAGATGTCCGACGTTTGAGCTCCGGCAAACAAAACCAAAGCCGGATTTATTTTGATAATTTCTGCTTAGACTTTATTAAACTAATACATGTATGTTTCGTGGTAATTTATGTACTTATCGATGTAGCTGAGTTTCGATAATTTAGAAGTTTCTTGCGAATTTTTAGCTGTTTAGCTAGTTCTTGCTAGTTGGTACTAGCATTGCGTTGTGTTTTCGTTGGTGTGCCTCTGGGTTTTTTGTGTCTATTGATCTATTAATTACTACAGGGAAAATTTACATCGTGTTTGATAGTGAGTGAGAAATACCTCTGTTAATATTTCGGTAAACTATTTTTCCGATTGTGTGATTTCCATACATGTATATAGGCGTCACTTGGTTTACCATAACTTGGTGTTAACTACAGATCTGATTAGGGATTCTGAAATTGCCCTGGTGTGCAGCACATGTCACACTGTTCTGATTACTGGTTGTATTAACAACATATCACATTATATGTAAGTCACAGTATTTTGTGTGTCAGGTATAGAAATAATAATAATTTTTGGATAAATTCAGTTAAACTAATTGAGAGTTAGCTGTGATAAGCTGCCCTACACACAAACGCTCTGACCCCAGAGGTAAGCTGACATGTACCCAAACACCATCATCACAGAGTTAAGCTGTCATTTACTCAAATGCCCTAATTCCAAAGGTAAAGCTCTGATCGAACCAACTGCATCCAACCAAGCGCCTTGACCCAGGAGTTAAGATGACATAAACCCAAACACCCTGATAATAGAGGTAAGCTTTCATCCACTCAGATGCCTTGATCCCAGAGGTAAGCTGCCATCCACCAAACGCCCTGGCCCTAGAGGTAAGCTCCCAAACATGCAACCGGCCCAACCACAGAGGTAAGCTGCTGTCCCTCCAAGCACCCTGATCCCAGAGGCAAGCTGCGGTCTACCCAAACACGCAGGCCCCTGAGGTAAGCTCACATCCACTGAAATTCCCTAACCCCAGTGGCAAGCTGCCATCCGCCCAAACGCTCTGATCTCAGAGGTAAGCTGACATTCACCCAAACCTCCAGACCCCAGAAGGAAGCTGCCATCCACCTAAACGACTTACCCCCAGAGGTAAGTTGACATCCATCCAACTACCTTGATCCTAGGCGTAAGCTGCCCCGGTACGTCTAGGTGGTGACACTCCATCCTACAGGGTTGACATGATGCACTTTCCTGAAGCACACAGAGGACACTTCGGGTTTTAGGTAAGTGTGCTTTGTTTTTCTCTGTGTGTGTTTTATTTGGTATGGATTTTATTTAATGGCATTTACAGATTTTACTGAGCACTGTTTTGGTTGATCACTGTTAGCACTTATTCATCAATATTAACATTTATTAACATTTTGTTTGATCTGTTGTGCTGTTTATTGTGTGATTGACCTATTTTATTCCCAAGGTTACTGATTTTATGTGTTTTGGGAAGGTGTATGATACTGTTTTAGCCTGACCCTTGTGCAGAGGTTGGAAGTCTGCGGATGTGTTCCTTTTTAAAGGTCTTAACTTTTTACAGGGTTCCCGCGGGGTCTTAAAAAGTAAAAAATTCAGAAAGTTAAATTTAAGGCCTTAAAATGCCCAGATTTTCATCCTCGGTCTTAAATTTAATTTACCCAAGTCTTAAAATTCTTACCTCCATTCATTCCCAATAAGCATTGTCCGCAGAAAATAAAATAGTAAAATGCTGTAAAACTAATCTGTTGGTTGTGTTTTCTGGTCTGCACCAGTGTCTGCGTGGTAATAAAACTACAAATCCCATTGCGTGATCACTGCGGCTAGGCAAGCACACAGTTTGAGAAGGGTCTGGCTGCAGAACGTGCACTTTCAGCCACTGACGTCAGGTGCACGCTCAGCCACAACAGGAAGTGCAGGGGAATCAAGCGCTAACTTAGTCCGTGAGGCTAATGTGAACGGTATGTTGTTTTATTATTTGTATTACTGAATGATATAGTTACAAGTTTATTTCATGCCATAAATTATTGCAATGTAAATGTTTTGATGTACAGTAGTGCGTTAGTAACTTTTTTCTCTGACTGGAGTGAATTTTTTCAGTTAAAAGGCAACTACAGTACTAGCCAGTTGGCTCACGTTATCTTATCATAAAATAAACACATTTCTACTTTTACAGAGCTTATCCTGGAGTTACCTTGTGAATGTCTTAGTTTCCAGCATATAGTTTTTAGTTGTTCGTGTGGTCTTGAGGTGAACGTTTCTCGGTCTCCTTATGGTAGGGCAAGGCAAGTTTTTATTATCATACACAGGGGTTATTTAAAGTGCTTTATAAAAACAAGATTTTAAAAAGTTAAACCAAGACAAAAAAGCAAAATAGAGATGAAAAAAAAACTTATTTGAATTTGAATTTATTTTGAAAATCTAAAAAATCTGATTAAAAGTGCAGTATATCCTGCCCCGCTCATTCGCTCCTCCCATGTGCCACGCCCCCTCGTTAACCCTGTGTAGATTCCCCGTGTTTATCAGCTGTTTCCAATTGTTTTCATTATCGCTGATGGGACTGGAGCGTAACTTCTGCGATAGGCGGGGGATCACTATATATTTTAAGGCTTAAACTATAAAAAAGTTTATGTATATGGTCTTTCTATATCGCGAATTTTCACCTATGGCTGATGGGTCTGGATCCCCCCACCTAAGTTACATTCCAGACCCATCAGCGATAGATGAAAATCCGCAATATAGAAAGACCATATACATAAACTTTTTTATAGTTTAAGCCTTACAATACCACTCCCACATGCTTTAAACACATGTGAACATATTAAAACGCACTTTGTAAACACATATGATATGTGGATGTTGGGCTAAGGATATGAGTGACATAAAATATGAGAATTTCTGGTATCATTCGAATGTTTCTTGTAATGCATCGTGTTGGTCTTAAATTTTACTCATAATGGTCTTAAAAGGTCTTAAAAGGGCCTTAAATTTAACTTTCTGATACCTGCAAGAACCCTGTTTTTAATAGCATGCATATAAGGTGACATTTTAATTGTTTTATTGGCCATATAATTGTAATTAGATATTAATGGTGCATAATTAAGGGTCCAAAGCATGTAGTGCTATGGAACCTTATCGCAGATTCCAGCAATGGGTATACTGTGGACTTTTCAGTATACACTGGAAAGAACAACTTCCCCACTGGCCAGGGACTTATGACTCTGTCATGTCACTGACCGATAGATGTTTTTTGGGGTCCGGGTACCATGTATATATGGACAACTTCTACACAAGTCCAAAACTTTTCAAGGACTTGTATGCATCTAAGTTTGGAACTTATAGAGAGTTTAGGAAGGACTGTCCACGTAGTGCCATCAATGCACTAACAAAGAAGTCGCCCAGAGGGATGTACCGCTGGATAAGGGACGGGCCTCTTCTCTTTGTGAAGTGGAAGGACACGAGAGAGGTGTCCGTCTGCTCCACCATCCATAACGCCTATGCTGGGGATACGGTACGAAGGAAAGTTAAATCCAAGCAGGGTGTCTGGATCACCGAGTCATTTCCATGCCCCTCACCGGTGACGGAGTACAACAAGTACATGGGAGGTGTGGATTTGTCGGACCAGCTGATCCAGTACTACACGACACAGCACAAGAGAATGAAGTGGTACAGGAAACTTTTTCTTCACTTCTTGGACATTTCCGCGACTAACGCCTACATTATCCACAGAGAGATCATGCAACAGGACAGCATGACCCACAAGGCGTTCATGGAGGAGCTCACCGCACAGCTGTGTGGGTGACACTGAATGTCCCCACAAAGATGAGTGGTGTTCATGTGCCAGTTCTTGGGGCTGAGCTGAGCACTGACGGCAGGATGAAGGCTACCTCAGGGCGAAAGACTTGTATGAATTGCAGGATGCATGGTGGGAACAAAACAAAAACCCCATGGAAATGCGTAGCTTGTGATGTCCAGCTTTGCCTTCAACCAAACAGAAACTGTTTCGAGGCTTGGCATGCGAATCAGGACTAAAAATTTGTTATATTGATTTGTGAATGAACTGTCGCAAATAAACATTATTCATGCACCCATTTATTTTGTGATTTGCTTATTTTGTGTTGTACATTTATTCACTTATGTTGTGACATTCTATCTATCAATAAACTGATTTTGTTTTTAAAAAAAAGGATTTTTTTGTTGCTACTTCTCTTGCATATCAAACTACCTTTCCAAAGTGATGGGTGTGGGGTGCAGTGACATTCCAGACTGACGGGCCATTGACAGTATGCAAACTACTAGAGGTGTGGGAACGCCTATCACATCAATATTCATTGTGCTGGCCACTGACTTTCAGAAAAAGAGTGTCACTCCAAAGTTCTAACACTTTAGTAATCAAACCACATAAAATTTCAGAATGTCTCTTTCACCTGTGTGTAACCAACCCCTGTGTCTATAAGCTTCAGAGCTCAAAAGTCTTACCTAGAAATGTCTATAATGTGATTTTTTATAATTTATCAGCATGTCTGAAAATAGGTTTCTGAAAAGCATATGTTTAAAGTTGATTTTAACAAAAAATAAAATAACATTATGAGTGGTCTCAGATCATTGGTGCTGAGTTTGTGCTGAATAAAAGCACATGCAACACTTTGGGATAAATGTTTTTTAGATAGGTGAAATATTTAAAAATGTCAAGGCATGTCAGACTACCCCGAAAGTGGAAAAGAGGCCTCAGACCCCTGGGGGTTAATCTCCTAGGATTTTCACCCAACCTACATAAATCTGGTGTCATTCAAATCAGGAGACAGTCCTTTTAAAGATTTAGAAAAAAAACTTAAACTTTTGGTAAGATATGGCTACCAGCCACACCCTGACTGTACTGCTGCCTCGCCCATTTCAATCAGACAGCTATATCTCAGGCATGCTTCAGCCAATCATTTCCAGATTTGTCTCATTAATGTAGGGCTGTACCCCAGAGAAATTTCGTGTCGATCGGTCAAACGGGAGCACTACCGCCACTGTTTATTTATGTCTAAGACCCACCTAGGCCAATTCAGCTAAAACGAGTTACCAGATCAGGTAGGAAGGTGTCTACCGATCTCACCTATCTTACCCACAGCAGCAGGAGGCTCAGTGGGCTAAGCCTGTGTGCCTGTAATCAGAGGGTCGCTTTGGTGGGTACTTGAGCTAGGCAGCCCAATGTGCACAGCATACTCTCCGTAAAGCAAGCTGGGGAGACGTAAAGGCGTTTTCCCCACGAAGCTTCTATTATTATTCAACCAGACATTCAGACGGCCTCAGGCACTCCACCGGATGGTTTTTCATTCTGTCCGACATCTACTGACCTGTAACGCCTACACTAAAACCATCTCCATCCTAATTTCTACCTACTACTCAGACCATCTCACCCAAACCAGTCCTGCTCTGTCCTACATCTCCTATCCCGTTCACCCTACGCTCAATCTCCATCGTAATTCTAATCGAATCTAATTCTGTCTGACTTTCTACTACCCTGGCTGCCAGTTCTCTGCCGTTATTCCTCTATTACTTGTCCTACATGTCCTACCTGTCCGATCATCCTAAGCTTTGGACACTTCCATCATTGCAGTTACTAGTTGTATTTGCTGGTCTTATTGCCCTTTTCCTATTTTATGGGTAATAGTTCTGCAGGTAGTTCTATTTCTTTAATGTTATCTTTGAAAGTCTTATTGTACTGTGTTGGCATTGATTTGCATGGTGTGGAAATGTTTCAGCCTTTTAGATTGTGATTATGTCTTTAATGTAAGTAGTACAAGCATAATATTATTCATGTATCTGAGCTGATTTACATTTTATTTCGGTATGAAATGGTTGTTTTGATACGTCCCCCATGGAGGGGACCACATATTGAACGGATTGTGTGAGTGAGTGATTAATAGACTGGGTGCCCCTGGATGGCCAGCTAATTAGCTGCATGTGTTGTGAGGGAGAGGCCCTGTCCGTGCGCGGCCCCCTTTTCCCGCCTTTTTTTTTTATTTTAATTTTTTAAAGGAAGGTGACACGCTGTTTGTGAGGTGGACAGCTGCGCTGAGGTAAGGCGTGATGTCATCTTTGCCTTTTGAATTTCCCCTCATGTTTGTTAAAATGATTGCTGTCTTTTGAGAGGACAGGAGGACAGGGAGGAGTCGGGGCCCCGAGGACGGCGGCTGCGACGCCCCTGGGCATTCTACTCCGAGCGGGGGCGTCACGCAGGCCCGGCTAACGGCGACGGGCTTGGCGGCGGCCCCATATCGACTCGGGTCTCTCTTCATCCCGTATAAATCTTTCGCCTTTTACTAAAGATTTCCGTGGAGAGGGATAGCGATGAGTTCATGGTATTTTTGGAGGCTCTGTCCAAGCAGAGCTGCACTGCTGCTGTCAAAGGAAGACTGGGCCCGGCTTAGCGGCTGGCGTTAGGTGCCCGGTGGCGCGGCTGTGGTCTCCCTGGATCACGCGTGGACTCGCCGGGCGACACCTGCCAGAGGGGCTGGTGAGGGCTGAGCCGCGCCAGCTCCGTCGGCATCCCGCATGCCGGCGCCCGGCGGGGCGCAATTTGTGGGTATCGCTTCTCGGCCTTTTGGCTAAGATCAAGTGTAGTATCTGTTCTTATCAGTTTAATATCTGATACGTCCCCCATGGAGGGGACCACATATTAAACGGATTTTTGGAACAGGGAGCCGGAAGTGGGGCTTGCCCCGTCCGCTCCACGCATCGACCCGGTATTGCAGTGCTTCCGGGAATGGTGCACCTCTACTGCCCCCTGTTGTCGAAAGGCAGAACTGACTGACTGAGTGAGTGAGTGAGTGAGTGAGTGAGTGAGTGAGTGAGTGACTAATAGACTGAGTGCTGTGAGGGGGGGGGCCCTGTCTGTGCGTGGCCCCCGTTTCCCGCCGTTTTTCTTTTTTTTTTTTTTTTTTTTTTTTTTTTTAAAGGAAGGTGACACACTGTTTGTGCGGTGGACAGCTGCGCTGAGGTAAGGCATGATGTCATCTTTGCCTTTTGAATTTCCCCTCATGTTTGTTAAAATGATTGCTGTCTTTTGAGAGGACAGGAGGACAGGGAGGAGTCGGGGCCCCGAGGACGGCGGCTACGACGCCCCTGGGCATTCTACTCCGAGCGGGGGCGTCACGCAGGCCCGGCTAACGGCGACGGGCTTGGCGGCGGCCCCATATCGACTCGGGTCTCTCTTCATCCCGTATAAATCTTTCGCCTTTTACTAAAGATTTCCGTGGAGAGGGATAGCGATGAGTTCATGGTATTTTTGGAGGCTCTGCCCAAGCAGAGCTGCACTGCTGCTGTCAAAGGAAGACTGGGCCCGGCTTAGCGGCTGGCGTTAGGTGCCTGGTGGCGCGGCTGTGGTCTCCCTGGATCACGCGTGGACTCGCCGGGCGACACCTGCCAGAGGGGCTGGTGAGGGCTGAGCCGCGCCAGCTCCGTCGGCATCCCGCATGCCGGCGCCCGGCGGGGCGCAATTTGTGGGTATCGCTTCTCGGCCTTTTGGCTAAGATCAAGTGGATTTTACGCTCTTTTTACTGCTTTTAAAGGATTGCGTCGGGTTTTTTAGAGGAAGGCACGGTGACCCTAATGCGTGACCAGTAGGTGGCTTGACCGCCGCTGCCACGGGGCGACCCGTGCCTTCCTTTTAGCCTTTTATCCCTGCTTTTATTTTTGTTTTTATTAGGCTGGGGATCCCGCAGTGGCTGGTGGCCTGTCCGCCGCCCTGTTGGGTGAACTGGTGTTTTTATTTTTTAGGTGTTTTTATAGTTTAGTGATCCTCGGCTCATCCCGGATTGGCGGACGGCGACAGGACCACGGCGGACGTCGGGACCACGGCGGCAGGAGGACTCTGCTCCAGGAACGACGTCGGTGGACCATCCCGGATGGCGACGGCCGGCGGTGCAGCGAGGAAGCCCTTCAGCGGGCCGTGGCTGGTAGCAGGTGGTGGCCTGCGTAATACCGCCCGGTTCTGCTGGAGGGCCGAAGGGGAGGTAGGCACCTTCCCCGACCGCCTGGCCTTCATCCGGGAGGTGGCCTTCGGGGAGCTGGGCCTCCGCATGGAGGACATCCTTTGTGTACAGCGGAATGGCCCCTTCCAGTTCTTCGAGGTCACCCTGTCCACCGACGAGGGTTACAGCAAGGTCCTGGAGCGGAGCAAGGAGAGGGCCCAGCACCCTCTCCTGGGACGATACACCATCGAGCCGCTGTGGTGGCCCGACAAGCGGGTAATAACTGTCCATTGTTTTAACCCGCATGTGACCGCCGAAGCCGTCCGCCAGTTCCTGAACAAGTATGTGGACCTTCTTCCTGGCCACAAGGAGATTCGGGATGAGCTGGGGATCTGGACTGGTCGACGCCAGTTCCAGGCCCGCCTGCGCCCGGACGCTAATGGCGCGGGCGGTTTTAGTCATCCCCCAGCCTATTTTAATCTACAGGGCAATAAGGCTTACTTGTTTTATTCCGGACAGCCTCCCTTCTGCCGACAGTGTCACAGCTTCGGACACACTCTGGAGGGATGCGCCAACTTACGCTGCCGCAACTGCCTGGAGTCGGGGCACATGGCCAGGGACTGCAAGGGCCCCCGTCGCTGCATCTACTGCAACGGCGAGGACCATCTGGCTCGTTCCTGCCCTAAGAAGAAAACGACGTATGCTGACGCTCTGTCGGGTAATGGAGCTGTCGGCAAGGAGAGTGGTGGGGGAGTGCAAGCCCCCACATTAGGGCAGGAACAGCCGGCGACGGGGGCAGGAGGAGAAGCCCTGGCCGAGGTGGAGGAGGCCCCAGCGACAGCGATGCAGGAGGGGTCTCCAGTCCTGGCTCCAGGTGTTAGCAGCAGGAGGAGAAAGAGCGGCGCATCCCCCCGGAGGAGGAAGAAGAGCAGAAGGGAGGCACAACCCGACGCTTCCAGCCCTCCGGCTGCCACCTTGCCAGCAGTGGCGGCCGGGGACCAAGGCCGAGAGAGTCCCCCCTCCCCGACGTTGGGGGCCCCCCAGCCGGTGTGGGACCTGGGACAGTCCCCTGCGCCCCCCCAGGAGTACAGTATTGTGCAGGACAAAGCAAATGAACAGGAGTACCTGGGGGGGCTGGAACTGGGGGGCCTTTTGGGTTTGACTGAGGAGGGGGGGCAGTAATGCGGTATTGTTTTTAATGGCTGGCTTTTATTATTTTATTGTGTTGTTTTTAATTGTATTTTACCTTTTTAACATTTCATGGCCAATTTTAATATTGTCACCTTGAATGTCAGGGGTTTGAGGAACGTTTTAAAGCGCACATCTGTTTTTAATCAGCTGGCATCTTCTCCCTTCAGCATTTGTTTTCTGCAGGAAGTCCACCTCCGGGACCAGCGGGACGAGGCGGGACAATGGAAGAGGGGTAGATCCTACTGGAGCGTAGGTGGTGTCCACTCCTCAGGCGTCGGGATCCTTTTTGGCGACCGCGCCTTTGAAGAAGTAAGATCGTTTACCGTTCTTCAAGGTAGGGTTTTGGGAGTGGACGCCACATGGAGGGGACAGCGCCTCCGGGCCATATGTGTCTACGCTCCAGTGGAGGCCTCATCCCGTATAACTCTCTTTGAAGAGTTGTCCCCGTTCTGTGTCACAGATCGACACTTGATTTTAGGAGGGGACTTTAACATCTCGTTGGAGGGTAGACAGGATGTCAGCTCTGGGCACTTTCGCCATTTTATTCGTTCCTTTAAACTTGTTGATGGTTTTAAGACATGCAACCCCAGCATGCCGGGCTTCACCTGGCATAATAGTCGCGGAGCCAGCAGTCGCATCGACTACATTTTAGCTTCACCCCCCGTTGTTTTTAAAAAGGTGTCCCTCTCCCCACAGTGGCCCACTGACCACTTGGCAGTGGAGGCCACTGTTTCCATAGACGCCCCTGAATGTGGGGGCGGCTATTGGAAAATGAACCTGCAGATCCTGGAGGAGAGCGATTTTAGACACCTTTTTTTAGATCACTTCTCCGAGTGGCAGAAGGACAAGCCTACCTTCCCCTCCGTGGCTGAATGGTGGGAGAGTGTGAAGGATAGGATCCGAACCTTCTCCATGCAGTACAGCAAGCAGCGCAGGATGAAGAAGAAATTCTCCATTCTGCAGCTGGAGAGAAGGTTGCGGGATGAATACGCCGCTCACAACAACGGGGGCGCCATCGACCACGAGCGACTGCTTGGCATAAAGGGTGAGCTGAGGCGCCTGCATGAACAGGCTGCCTCGGCCCTAATGCTCCGCGACAAAATGTGCCTGTGGGAAAACAATGAAAAGTGCAACGCCTTTTTTTTCCAGAGAGCCAGGGAAGCCCGGGAGGAGAAGAGCTTTGTCTCTCTCCGTGCCTCAAACGGCGACACGGCAACGACAACATCAGACATGCTGGAGGTTGCTAAACTGTTCTATTTTAATCTTTTTAAGGTTAGGGACACGGACCCGGTTGCAGGGGAGCGGTTCCTAGATAATATCTCACCTTGTCTTCCCAGTGACATTCGGGACGGCTTAGAAGCCCCCATCACCTTGGCCGAGCTGACCGCAGTGCTTGGCAGGATGAACCGCCGCAAGGTACCGGGCCTTGACGGACTCCCGGTGGAATTTTATTCCACCTTTTGGGATGTCCTCGGGCCGGAATTACTGCAGGTTGTAGAGGATGTTCAGCGCCGGGGTTTGCTCACTAGGAGCATGAGGTCAGGGGTTCTTTCCCTGTTGCACAAGAAGGGTGATCGTGCCGACCTTGGCAACTGGAGGCCCCTGACCATGCTTTGTGTAGACACAAAGCTCATCGCAAAGACCCTTACCGAACGCCTGAAGAAGGCCATGGCTCATCTGGTTCACAGCGATCAGACGTGTGGAGTACCGGGTCGATCGGCGACGTGGAACCTCCATCTCATCCGCGACGCCATCGCCTGGGTGGAGGACAGGAACCTCCCTCTCCTGCTGGTCAGCTTGGACCAGGAGAAAGCCTTTGACCGGGTAGATCACCGCTTCCTGTTTCAAGTATTGGGTAAGTTTGGCTTTGGACCCAATTATCTGGGGTGGTTACACACTTTGTATAATGAAGTTGGAAGCCATGTTGTTATCAATGGCTTCCTGAGTGACTTGGTGCCCCAGGTGAGTGGAGTGAGGCAGGGATGTCCCCTCTCCCCCCTCCTCTACGCGCTCTATATAGAGCCGCTGGCGTGCGCCATTCGCGCCCACCCCGGGGTCGATGGCCTTCTTATCCCAGGAAGTCGGGGGAAAACTGTTAAACTGACCCAGTATGCAGACGACACCACCCTTTTCGTCTGCTCGGATCAGTCTCTCGGTCATGCCATGAGCCTTGTTCATGCGTTCGGTAGGGCCTCCGGCGCGACGCTCAACCTCAGTAAGTCGGTGGCCAAGTATTTCGGCAGCTGGAAGGCGAGGGAGGACGTCGCAGGTGGTCTCACCCTCTGTGACGGACCTCTCAAAGTGTTGGGGGTCAACTTCCTTTCGGATGGTGCCGCCCGTTTGAACTGGGAGGAGCGGTTGGCGATCGCCAGGCGGAAGATCGGACTGTGGAAGTCCAGGTCCCTGTCCTTCCAAGGTAAGGTTTTAGCCTTAAAAGTGGATATTCTTCCCACCCTGCTCTACCTTGCACATGTGTACCCTTTGCCCCGCTTCATGCGCAGAGGCCTGACGAAGGACGTTTTCAACCTCGTCTGGGGGGGCAGGTACGAGTACGTGCGTAGGGAAGTGATGTATCTCGGAAAGGACAGTGGGGGGAGGGATGTTATTGACTTTCCTCTCAAGCTTGACTGCCTGTTCTTCTCGCAGCTCTGCACGCGCCTGGCAGCTCCCCTCGAGCACCCCCATCAGCACTTTGTGCGTCTGTGGCTGGCTCTCCCCATGAGACGTCTGGTGGCGTCGTGGACCAACCTCGGCCCCAAGGCTGAGACCCTGCCGGCCCACTACAGCCACGCTGTCAAGTGGAGTAAGTCTTTTCCGGCAGGTGTCAAGACAGAGGCCTTGACCAAGCATAGAGCGCTTTATAGGGCTTTGCTTGGTCATAGGGATACTCGGGCCATGCTGGGCCTGGAGGAAGGCACATGGGCGAGAATCCAGCCTAAGGGTTTGGATCATAGGCTGCAGGACCTGAACTGGCAGTGCCTTCATGGTAAGCTGCCAGTCAGGGACGTCTTACATAGGCATAAGCTGACCAGACACCCCCGCTGCCCCAGGCCCGAGTGCAGCGAGGATGAGACCATCAGGCACGTGTTTTGGGACTGTGGGCATGCACAGAGAGTTTGGGGGTTGGTAGCGGGCCTGTGTGGACGTGTGGACCCGCAGCCCGGTCTGACCTACGACAAGGTGTTGAAGGGGTGGGACCCCAAGCTCCATAACCCCTTCGGCCCCTGGATGTGGCTGCTGGTCAGCATTACCAAGCGAGAGCTGTGGAATGCTAGGACCGCGCTCATCCGCAGAGGGGTTCATCTGGAGGCACAAGGGGTATTCCGTAAAATCCGGGCCGACTTGGGTTTCAGGATGGAGACTGACGTCATCCAGCGGGGCTATCACGAGGCCAAGGAGAGGTGGAAGGGCCTCTTTTGGCTTTAGCCCCGTTTCGTTTAGGTGGTGACGCTCCATTCTACAGGGTTTGATGTGACACACCTTTCTGAAGCACACTGGAGATACTTCGGGTTTTAGGTGAGTGTGCTTTGTTTTTTTTTTGCGTGTGTTGTATTCAAAATGGTTTTATCTAACAGCATGTGCATAATTAATTGAGCACGGTTTTTGGTTGATCATTTTTAGCACCTATTTATTCATATTAACAATAACTGTATTTATTAACATTTTACTCTGGTTTGTTGTGCTGCTTTTTAAATGATTGACCTTGTTTTTATTCCAGAGGTGCTGATTTTACGTGTGTGGAAATGTATGACCCTGTCCCAACCTGACCCTGGTGTAGAGGTTGGAGGTCGCCGGGTGTGTTCCTCCTTTAATGGTTTTAGGTTTTAATAGCTGGCATTTAAGGTGGCATTTTATTTGTGTAAATGGCCATTTAATTGTAATTGTGTTTTAATTGATATTGTAATGACATTTTTTGGTGGTTTTATAGTTTTGTGTTTTATTGCAGTTCTGGAGATGTTTTGTTTAATATTGTTTTAATAATGGTTTGTTTTGTATAGCATATATAAGTAGCACTGTGTTGAGAATGTTTTAGCCTTTTATAAAGTATTTATGGATCTGTATTTGTGAACCAAAAAGGCTGTTTTATTATGTCTTGATGACAGTGCAAATTGATGTTTATATGCTTTGTATATTTGTGTGATTTTAATTGTTGTGCAGAACTGTATAATAAAGTATTGGGAAAAAAAATCTGTTCTTATCAGCGCTTTTTGGAGGGATTTTTTACTGCCAGGTTTTTTAGAGGAGGCAACAGCGAACCTAATGCGTGACCAGCAGGTGGCTTGACCGCCGCTGCCACGGGGTTAGCTGTTGTCTCTTTTTAGCGTGTTTTTTATTTTGGGTAGCCCTTGCAAGCCTAACGTGCAGGTTCGGGTGGCTTGACCGCCGTTCCCGCAGGGTGAGCTTGGGGTTTTATTTCCAGTTTTTATTAGTTTAGGCACCCAGCTAGGACACGTCGACTCCCTGCCCGGCTCCCGAGGACTCTCTTGCCCACCATCGCCAGGATGTCCGGGAGCCCACACAGGACCGTCGTAGTCATCCGGCATACAGCAGCCTTCAAGTGGACTCACCAGGAGGAACCGGAGAGTTTCCCGGAGAGACTGAGCTTCATCCGGGAGGTGCTCTTCGGCCTCCTGGGACTCACCATGGAAGACATCATCTGTGTGCAGCGCAACCAGTCTTCGGCCTTCTTCTATGTGACTTGCACTACGGAAGAGGGCTACAAGAGGATGTTGGCTGCATGCAGCCGCTTGGAGGAAGAGCTTCGCCGGATGTTCTATGACGTGGAGCCACTGTGGAAGCTGGACCGGAGAGTGATCACCGTCCACGTCTTGGACCCCTTCGTTCCAGCTGAAGCGGTGGCTGCCTTCCTGGGCAGGTTTGTCGACGTGGTCCCTGGGCACAGGGACGTGAGAGACCAGCTGGGTGTCTGGACTGGGCGCAGGCAGTTCCGGGTGTGCCTGCGCCCCGACGCTAGCTCCCCTGACGGGTATAGCCACCCACCTGCTTATTTTATTATAGGTCGTTGCAAGGGCTACCTTTTTTACTCCGGGCAACCCTCCTCCTGCCGCTTGTGCCACGGCCTGGGCCACACCGCGGACTCCTGTACCACCATGAAGTGCTGGAGATGCCTGGACGTCGGTCACCTGGCGAAGGACTGCAAGGGCCCCCTCCGGTGTAACCTGTGCAGAGGTGAGGACCATCTGGCCCGGAGCTGCCCTCAGCGCAAACCGTCCTGGGCCGACGCCGTTGCTCGGGGTTCGGCTGTGGACGGGGCCCGACAGCAGGCACTGCCGGGCTGCGCTGAGATGCACGGGGGAGCCGAGAGGGGAGCTGAGAACAGCGAGGAACAGCCCTTCGCCGGTGCTGATGGGGAGTCCACGGCTTCCAGCGCTTCGGTGGAGTCCCCTGGTAAGGGTCAAGTGGCCGTGGCTGAAAAGCGCGCAACCTCTCCCTCCAGGTTTGTCCAATGCAGGAGGAGGAAGAAGGCCCGGAGGAACGAGGACACTGCTTTAGGCCGAGAAGCGATCTTCCCCTTAGAGCTAATTGATCTGCAAAGTGTTTTGGTCTCCCCCCAAGAGAGACGTTTTTATGCAGGGCAGCAGGACTTTGCTAATGAACGCTCTTTTTTAGTTGCTGCCGAGTCGGGGGGGGACCTTAGTTTTAATGGGGATATTGTTGATGATGATAGTGTTTTACCTTTTTAGACATTTTAGGATTTCTGCTGTATTTATGTATTTAATACTGTTTTAACGTGTGTTGTAATGGTGTTGTAGGGTTGAAGTATTTTAGAAGTTTTATGTATGTGGTATTATATGATTGTTTTATAATATGTGTTATATATGTTGTTGTTTTATGATTGAATAGGTTAGGAGTGTGATTTATATGTGTATTTCTTTTAGTGTTGAAGTTAGCTTATTATGGGTAGTGTGATAAATGTCTTTATAGTTTTATGTGTTGGTTTTAGATTGTATGCAGAAATGTTGATTAAAGATGAATTAAAAAAAAAAAAAAAAAAAAAAAAAAAATCTGTTCTTATCAGTTTAATATCTGATACGTCCCCCATGGAGGGGACCACATATTAAACGGATTTTTGGAACAGGGAGCCGGAAGTGGGGCTTGCCCCGTCCGCTCCACGCATCGACCCGGTATTGCAGTGCTTCCGGGAATGGTGCACCTCTACTGCCCCCTGTTGTCGAAAGGCAGAACTGACTGACTGACTGACTGACTGACTGACTGACTGACTGACTGACTGAGTGAGTGAGTGAGTGAGTGACTAATAGACTGAGTGCTGTGAGGGGGGGGGCCCTGTCTGTGCGTGGCCCCCGTTTCCCGCCGTTTTTCTTTTTTTTTTTTTTTTTTTTTTTTTTTTTTTTTAAAGGAAGGTGACACACTGTTTGTGCGGTGGACAGCTGCGCTGAGGTAAGGCATGATGTCATCTTTGCCTTTTGAATTTCCCCTCATGTTTGTTAAAATGATTGCTGTCTTTTGAGAGGACAGGAGGACAGGGAGGAGTCGGGGCCCCGAGGACGGCGGCTGCGACGCCCCTGGGCATTCTACTCCGAGCGGGGGCGTCACGCAGGCCCGGCTAACGGCGACGGGCTTGGCGGCGGCCCCATATCGACTCGGGTCTCTCTTCATCCCGTATAAATCTTTCGCCTTTTACTAAAGATTTCCGTGGAGAGGGATAGCGATGAGTTCATGGTATTTTTGGAGGCTCTGCCCAAGCAGAGCTGCACTGCTGCTGTCAAAGGAAGACTGGGCCCGGCTTAGCGGCTGGCGTTAGGTGCCCGGTGGCGCGGCTGTGGTCTCCCTGGATCACGCGTGGACTCGCGGGGCGACACCTGCCAGAGGGGCTGGTGAGGGCTGAGCCGCGCCAGCTCCGTCGGCATCCCGCATGCCGGCGCCCGGCGGGGCGCAATTTGTGGGTATCGCTTCTCGGCCTTTTGGCTAAGATCAAGTTTTTAAAAACTTTTGGCGTTTTTCTTAGCCGTTTTACCCGTCGTGTTTTTTAGTTTAGCGGATACCAAGGGGATCCTAATGCGTGCCCAGCAGGTGGCCTGACCGCCGCTGCCACGGGGTGAACCTTGGTATCCTGTTTTAGTGTTTTTCAGCCCTTGTTTGTTTTTATTCACTTTTATTATTTTATTTTTTAGTCTAGTTTTTAGCTCAGCCCGTCTTGGACTACGGCGGAAGGACCTCTGGAACACTGCGCCTTGCTCCACTCCGAGTGGGACGGCTGATGCCGGAGCACCCCAGCTGGAGGATGGCAGCTACGGCTCCCAGGACGGCAGTGACGGCCCCAGCGGCGGCTCCAGTGGCCGGGACGACCCCCTCCTCCGGACCGGGTCCGATGGTAGGTGGCGGTCTGCTTAACACGGCCCGGTTCCGTTGGAGGAACCTGGATGGAGAGGCCCAGTTTCACGACAGGGTCTTCTTCATCCGGGAGGTGGTGTTTGGTGTGCTGGGCTTTAAGCTGGAGGACCTGATCTGCGTCCAGAGGAACCATCCCCAGAGGTTTCTGGATGTTACCTTGGCCTCTGAGGAGGCATACCGGAGGGTGCTGGAGCAGAGCAAGTCCGACCACCCGCTCTTGAATATGTACTCGGTTGAGCCCTTGTGGTTTACGGACAAGCGGGTGGTAACGGTGCATGTGTTCAATCCTTACGTGTCGGCGGAGGCCGTCTGCCATTTCCTCACTAAACACGTTGAGGTTTTACCAGGACACAGAGACGTCCGGGACGAGCTGGGTGTGTGGAATGGGCGCCGCCAGTTTCAGGTGCGACTGCGGCCGGATGGAAAGGGGGGATATCTTCATCCCCCAGCCTACTTTTCCATCGGGCCCAACAGGGGGTACCTGTTCTACACTGGACAGCCTACCTTCTGCCGGTCGTGCCAGGGCCATGGACACAAGGCGGAGGACTGCCCGGACCTTAAGTGCCGTAACTGCCTTGAGCCCGGGCACATGGCTAAGGACTGTAAGGGCCCCCAACGTTGCCGCCACTGTAGCAGCGAGGAGCACCTGGCCCGTGTCTGCCCCCAGCGCTCCTATGCGGGCGTTCTGGCGGGTGGTGGGCAGGTGAGGCGGGTGCCGGACCGGGAGCTGCTCCCTGCCCCAAAGCCAGGGGGGCCTCAGGAGAGGTCAGTGGGGGCCCAGGAAGAAGTGGCCAGGTCCCCAGTGAAGACCCCGTTGGGGGCTGAGGGGCCCCGGGCTCAGGCTGGGCAGTCCCCGCAGGCCCGGGCCGGGGTCACCAAAAGGAAGAAGAAGGGTGACCCCAAGGACAAAACTAAGAAGACGAGGAAGGAAGCAGAGGAGGCAACAGGTACCCCCAAGGAGGCGGCGCCCCCAGCTGAGGCCCCTGTACAGGTCGTATCGCCCCCCGCCCCCAAAACAGAAGATATAAGTTGGAATTTGTCAATGTTGTCCCCAGCCCTTCCCCAGGAGGACATTACCTTTTCGGGCCTGGAGGTTTCACCAAACGACCAGGCCTACCTGGAGGACTCCATGCTGGGGAAAATTCTGGGCATGAGCGGGGAGGGGGAACAGGGGTCTTAATAGCTGGTTTTAGGGTTTATAGTTTTTAAAATTTTTATGGTTTTAATTTCTTATTGTTTTATTCTTTTTTTAATCCCCCCATGGCTGATTTTAAAATTTTTACTGTTAACGTCAGAGGGTTGAGGAACCCAGTCAAAAGGGCCGCGGTCTTTGATGAACTGACATCCTCCCCTTTCAATCTCTGTTTCTTGCAGGAAGTCCACCTCAGGGACCAGCGGGACGTGGCTCTTTTCTCACAAGCGTGGAAGAGGGGTAAGTCCTGCTGGAGCGTTGGTGGTGTCCATTCTTCAGGCGTCGGCATCCTTTTTGGTGACCGGGCCTTTGAGAATGTGAGTACCTTCACTGTAGTGCAGGGAAGGGTTTTGGGAGTGGACGCCACCTGGAGAGGTCAGCACATCCGGGCGATGTGCGTTTACGCTCCAGTGGAGGCCTCGTCCCGCATTGCGCTTTTTGAGGAGCTGGCCCAGTTTTGTGTCACTAATAGACACATAATTTTAGGAGGGGACTTCAATACTTTTTTAGAAGGGAAAGGGGATGTCAGCACTAAACATTTTAGGAATTTGATCCGCAGCCTCAACCTCTCTGATGGTTTTAAAACGTGCAACCCCACAGATCCGGGCCATACCTGGCACAACAGTCGTGGGGCCAGCAGCCGTATTGATTATATTTTAGCTTCGCCCTCTGTTGTTTTTAGGAAGGTTTTGAGGTCTCCACGGTGGTACTCGGACCATACATCGGTCGAGGCCACAGTTTCCATCGACGCCCCTACCTTCGGGAGGGGCTATTGGAAGCTGAACGTGGAGATCTTAGAAGAGAGAGACTTTAGGTCTCTCTTCCTGGATCATTTTACTGCGTGGCGGGGCTGTAAGGCAGCCTACGTCTCCACGGCCGCATGGTGGGAGAGCGTAAAAGAGAGGGTTAGAGCTCTAGCTATCCACTATTGCGGCCAGCGTAAAGCTAAAAGGCTTTACGAAATCCAACGGCTAGAGACCAGGCTGCAGAGGGAGTATGCCCGCCACAACAACGGAGGGGCTTTTAACTTTGAGGAGGTGCAGGCAGCCAAAGCTAAGCTGAGGGGCCTGCACGAGCAATCGGCTGCGGCCTCCTTGTTTTGGGCCAGGGCTTTGGAAAGGGAGGAGAATGAGAAATGTACAGCCTTCTTCTTTAATAAGGTGAAACTGGCCCGTGAGGAAAAGTGTTTCACTGCCCTCCGGGACCAAGGAGGCAACCTGGTCTCCGATTCGGCCCGGATGCTGGAGGTTGCTAAATGTTTTTACGGTGACCTTTTTAAGAAAAGGGAGACCGAACCTGAGCTAGGGGAGCAGTTTTTATCTAAACTCAAACCTAGTCTTCCCAGTGAGGCAAGGGACAGCTTAGATGCCCCCTTCACTCTAGCCGAGCTGACTGAGGTGCTAGGCAAAATGAACCGGCGCAAAGTTCCTGGTCTCGATGGACTCCCCGTGGAATTCTATTCCACGTTTTGGGAAGTCCTCGGGCCGGAGCTGCTAGAAGTGGCTGAGGACGTGCAGCGTCAGGGCATGCTCACCAAGAGCATGCGGTCAGGGGTCTTGTCTTTGTTGTACAAGAAGGGCGATCGTGCCGAACTTGGCAACTGGAGACCCCTGACAATGCTTTGCGTAGATGCAAAGATCATAGCAAAGACCCTAACTGAGCGCCTAAAAAAGGCCATGACCCACCTGGTCCATAGTGACCAGACTTGCGGGGTCCCGGGTCGATCTGCGACTTGGAATTTACATTTAATTCGGGACGCGATCGCCTGGGCTGAGGACAGGAATGTCCCTCTGGCACTCGTTAGCTTGGACCAGGAGAAGGCGTTTGACCGAGTGGACCACTGCTTCCTGTTTGGGGTATTGAGCAGGCTAGGTTTTGGGCCTAAGTTCTTGGGATGGGTTCATGCGCTTTATACTGAGGTTGGTAGCCATGTGTCGATTAATGGTTCCCTCAGTGATTGGGTTCCCCAGTCAAGTGGAGTGAGGCAGGGTTGCCCTCTCTCCCCCCTCCTCTACGCTCTATATATAGAGCCGTTGGCGAGCGCCATCCGTGCCCATCCAGGTATCAACGGCCTGATCCTGCCAGGGAGTGGGGGCCTGACGGTAAAGCTGGCCCAGTACGCAGACGATACCACTCTGTTTGTGTGCTCGGACCATGCGCTCGGTCACGCCCTGGGCTTGGTGCAGGCGTTCGGGAAGGCCTCCGGGGCTGCACTTAACCTTAGCAAGTCGGTGGTCAAGTACTTTGGCAGCTGGAAGGCGAGAGAGGACGTCCCGGGGGGGCTCACTCTCTGCGGCGGCCCTCTCAAGGTGTTGGGGGTTAACTTTCTTTCGAAAGGTGCTGCCCGGGTAAACTGGGAAGAGCGTTTGACGATCGCCAGGCGGAAGATGGGGATGTGGAAGGCCAGGTCCCTGTCCTTCCTGGGTAAGGTTCTCGCCTTGAAGGTTGATATCCTTCCCACCCTCCTCTACCTCGCCCATGTGTTCCCCATGCCCCGCTTCATGCGGAGAGGCTTAACTAAGGATGTGTTTAACCTTGTTTGGGGCGGCAGGTATGAGTATGTGAGGAGGGAAGTGATGTACCTTGGAAAGGACAGTGGGGGGAGGGATGTTCCTGACTTCCCTCTCAAGCTTGACTGCCTGTTCTTCTCCCAGATCTGTGCACGTCTGGTGGCTCCCCTAGAACACCCCCACCAGTATTTTGTTCACTTGTGGCTGGCCCTGCCCATGAGACGTCTGTTGACGTCGTGGTCCAACGCCGGGCCCAAGGCGGAGACGCTGCCGGCCCACTATCACCATGCTATTAAGTGGAGTAAGTCTCTTCCGGCAGGTCTCCCCCCAGGGACCCTCACCAGGCACCGAGCCCTGTATCGGGCTGTGCTGGTGAAGAGGGGAACCCGTGCTGTGCTGGGCCTGGAGAAGGACACCTGGACCAGGATCCAGCCCAAGGGGTTGGATAACCGGCTGCAGGACCTGAACTGGCAGTGTGTGCATGGTAAGCTGCCGGTCAGGGATGTACTGTACAGGCACAAGCTGACCAGACACTCAGGCTGCCCACGTCCCGAGTGCTCAGAGGAGGAGACCCTCAGGCACGCCTTTTGGGACTGTGGGTATGCCAGGGAGGTCTGGAGATCAGTGCAAGGCCTGTGCAGGAAACTAGACCCGCAGTTTGTGTTGTCCTACGATAAGGTGATGATGGGGTGGCCCCAAGGTCCTCAGACTCCCTTCCCGCCCCGGATGTGGCTGCTGATCAGCATGACCAAACGTGAACTTTGGAATGCAAGGTCGGCACTCATCCATAAAGGGGCAGATTTGAGGGCCTGGGGATTATATCGAAAGATTGTGGCGGACTTGGATTTCAGGATGGAGCGGGACATCATCCAGTGGGGCTACCACGAGGCCAAGGAAAGGTGGAAGGGCCTTCTGCGGCCATAGCCCCACTAACATCTTGGTGAGTACGAGCTCCATCCAGGAAGGTCGGTGTGGCACGTGAGTTGTGAACGCACGCACCTTATACTGTGCCTTTCTTGGTGGTGCGTTAATGTTTTTTTTCAGTGTCACACCATAAAGTTCACAAGGATCGGAAACCCTTTGCAATGGGATTTTAAGCCTGGGGGTGATTTTGAAAATAACCACTGACACTCAATGGTTTTTGATTAATATTTGCTTATTTATTGAATGTCTGGTGTGGTTTATGTATTTTATATTTAAATTTTAAACTCTGATATGGGCTGAATTTTAAAATGTCTTGTTTGAAATCCTCTTAAGGAGATTATAATTGTAATATTTTATTGATTGAAATAAAAATTGTAATTGAATTTGAAATAGCCGGAATGATGAGTGAAGGTTGGCCGAGTTGATGAAGCGACGGGTATCCAACTCTGACTGGTTTAAAAAAAAAAAAAAAAAAAAAAAAAAATCTGTTCTTATCAGATTGTAGTATCTGTGTAGTAGTATCTGTTCTTTTGGCTAAGATCAAGTTTTTAAAAACTTTTGGCGTTTTTCTTAGCCGTTTTACCCGTCGTGTTTTTTAGTTTAGCGGATACCAAGGGGATCCTAATGCGTGTCCAGCAGGTGGCCTGACCGCCGCTGCCACGGGGTGAACCTTGGTATCCTGTTTTAGTGTTTTTCAGCCCTTGTTTGTTTTTATTCACTTTTATTATTTTATTTTTTAGTCTAGTTTTTAGCTCAGCCCGTCTTGGACTACGGCGGAAGGACCTCTGGAACACTGCGCCTTGCTCCACTCCGAGTGGGACGGCTGATGCCGGAGCACCCCAGCTGGAGGATGGCAGCTACGGCTCCCAGGACGGCAGTGACGGCCCCAGCGGCGGCTCCAGTGGCCGGGACGACCCCCTCCTCCGGACCGGGTCCGATGGTAGGTGGCGGTCTGCTTAACACGGCCCGGTTCCGTTGGAGGAACCTGGATGGAGAGGCCCAGTTTCACGACAGGGTCTTCTTCATCCGGGAGGTGGTGTTTGGTGTGCTGGGCTTTAAGCTGGAGGACCTGATCTGCGTCCAGAGGAACCATCCCCAGAGGTTTCTGGATGTTACCTTGGCCTCTGAGGAGGCATACCGGAGGGTGCTGGAGCAGAGCAAGTCCGACCACCCGCTCTTGAATATGTACTCGGTTGAGCCCTTGTGGTTTACGGACAAGCGGGTGGTAACGGTGCATGTGTTCAATCCTTACGTGTCGGCGGAGGCCGTCTGCCATTTTCTCACTAAACACGTTGAGGTTTTACCAGGACACAGAGACGTCCGGGACGAGCTGGGTGTGTGGAATGGGCGCCGCCAGTTTCAGGTGCGACTGCGGCCGGATGGAAAGGGGGGATATCTTCATCCCCCAGCCTACTTTTCCATCGGGCCCAACAGGGGGTACCTGTTCTACACTGGACAGCCTACCTTCTGCCGGTCGTGCCAGGGCCATGGACACAAGGCGGAGGACTGCCCGGACCTTAAGTGCCGTAACTGCCTTGAGCCCGGGCACATGGCTAAGGACTGTAAGGGCCCCCAACGTTGCCGCCACTGTAGCAGCGAGGAGCACCTGGCCCGTGTCTGCCCCCAGCGCTCCTATGCGGGCGTTCTGGCGGGTGGTGGGCAGGTGAGGCGGGTGCCGGACCGGGAGCTGCTCCCTGCCCCAAAGCCAGGGGGGCCTCAGGAGAGGTCAGTGGGGGCCCAGGAAGAAGTGGCCAGGTCCCCAGTGAAGACCCCGTTGGGGGCTGAGGGGCCCCGGGCTCAGGCTGGGCAGTCCCCGCAGGCCCGGGCCGGGGTCACCAAAAGGAAGAAGAAGGGTGACCCCAAGGACAAAACTAAGAAGACGAGGAAGGAAGCAGAGGAGGCAACAGGTACCCCCAAGGAGGCGGCGCCCCCAGCTGAGGCCCCTGTACAGGTCGTATCGCCCCCCCGCCCCCAAAACAGAAGATATAAGTTGGAATTTGTCAATGTTGTCCCCAGCCCTTCCCCAGGAGGACATTACCTTTTCGGGCCTGGAGGTTTCACCAAACGACCAGGCCTACCTGGAGGACTCCATGCTGGGGAAAATTCTGGGCATGAGCGGGGAGGGGGAACAGGGGTCTTAATAGCTGGTTTTAGGGTTTATAGTTTTTAAAATTTTTATGGTTTTAATTTCTTATTGTTTTATTCTTTTTTTAATCCCCCCATGGCTGATTTTAAAATTTTTACTGTTAACGTCAGAGGGTTGAGGAACCCAGTCAAAAGGGCCGCGGTCTTTGATGAACTGACATCCTCCCCTTTCAATCTCTGTTTCTTGCAGGAAGTCCACCTCAGGGACCAGCGGGACGTGGCTCTTTTCTCACAAGCGTGGAAGAGGGGTAAGTCCTGCTGGAGCGTTGGTGGTGTCCATTCTTCAGGCGTCGGCATCCTTTTTGGTGACCGGGCCTTTGAGAATGTGAGTACCTTCACTGTAGTGCAGGGAAGGGTTTTGGGAGTGGACGCCACCTGGAGAGGTCAGCACATCCGGGCGATGTGCGTTTACGCTCCAGTGGAGGCCTCGTCCCGCATTGCGCTTTTTGAGGAGCTGGCCCAGTTTTGTGTCACTAATAGACACATAATTTTAGGAGGGGACTTCAATACTTTTTTAGAAGGGAAAGGGGATGTCAGCACTAAACATTTTAGGAATTTGATCCGCAGCCTCAACCTCTCTGATGGGTTTAAAACGTGCAACCCCACAGATCCGGGCCATACCTGGCACAACAGTCGTGGGGCCAGCAGCCGTATTGATTATATTTTAGCTTCGCCCTCTGTTGTTTTTAGGAAGGTTTTGAGGTCTCCACGGTGGTACTCGGACCATACATCGGTCGAGGCCACAGTTTCCATTGACGCCCCTACCTTCGGGAGGGGCTATTGGAAGCTGAACGTGGAGATCTTAGAAGAGAGAGACTTTAGGTCTCTCTTCCTGGATCATTTTACTGCGTGGCGGGGCTGTAAGGCAGCCTACGTCTCCACGGCCGCATGGTGGGAGAGCGTAAAAGAGAGGGTTAGAGCTCTAGCTATCCACTATTGCGGCCAGCGTAAAGCTAAAAGGCTTTACGAAATCCAACGGCTAGAGACCAGGCTGCAGAGGGAGTATGCCCGCCACAACAACGGAGGGGCTTTTAACTTTGAGGAGGTGCAGGCAGCCAAAGCTAAGCTGAGGGGCCTGCACGAGCAATCGGCTGCGGCCTCCTTGTTTTGGGCCAGGGCTTTGGAAAGGGAGGAGAATGAGAAATGTACAGCCTTCTTCTTTAATAAGGTGAAACTGGCCCGTGAGGAAAAGTGTTTCACTGCCCTCCGGGACCAAGGAGGCAACCTGGTCTCCGATTCGGCCCGGATGCTGGAGGTTGCTAAATGTTTTTACGGTGACCTTTTTAAGAAAAGGGAGACCGAACCTGAGCTAGGGGAGCAGTTTTTATCTAAACTCAAACCTAGTCTTCCCAGTGAGGCAAGGGACAGCTTAGATGCCCCCTTCACTCTAGCCGAGCTGACTGAGGTGCTAGGCAAAATGAACCGGCGCAAAGTTCCTGGTCTCGATGGACTCCCCGTGGAATTCTATTCCACGTTTTGGGAAGTCCTCGGGCCGGAGCTGCTAGAAGTGGCTGAGGACGTGCAGCGTCAAGGCATGCTCACCAAGAGCATGCGGTCAGGGGTCTTGTCTTTGTTGTACAAGAAGGGCGATCGTGCCGAACTTGGCAACTGGAGACCCCTGACAATGCTTTGCGTAGATGCAAAGATCATAGCAAAGACCCTAACTGAGCGCCTAAAAAAGGCCATGACCCACCTGGTCCATAGTGACCAGACTTGCGGGGTCCCGGGTCGATCTGCGACTTGGAATTTACATTTAATTCGGGACGCGATCGCCTGGGCTGAGGACAGGAATGTCCCTCTGGCACTCGTTAGCTTGGACCAGGAGAAGGCGTTTGACCGAGTGGACCACTGCTTCCTGTTTGGGGTATTGAGCAGGCTAGGTTTTGGGCCTAAGTTCTTGGGATGGGTTCATGCGCTTTATACTGAGGTTGGTAGCCATGTGTCGATTAATGGTTCCCTCAGTGATTGGGTTCCCCAGTCAAGTGGAGTGAGGCAGGGTTGCCCTCTCTCCCCCCTCCTCTACGCTCTATATATAGAGCCGTTGGCGAGCGCCATCCGTGCCCATCCAGGTATCAACGGCCTGATCCTGCCAGGGAGTGGGGGCCTGACGGTAAAGCTGGCCCAGTACGCAGACGATACCACTCTGTTTGTGTGCTCGGACCATGCGCTCGGTCACGCCCTGGGCTTGGTGCAGGCGTTCGGGAAGGCCTCCGGGGCTGCACTTAACCTTAGCAAGTCGGTGGTCAAGTACTTTGGCAGCTGGAAGGCGAGAGAGGACGTCCCGGGGGGGCTCACTCTCTGCGGCGGCCCTCTCAAGGTGTTGGGGGTTAACTTTCTTTCGAAAGGTGCTGCCCGGGTAAACTGGGAAGAGCGTTTGACGATCGCCAGGCGGAAGATGGGGATGTGGAAGGCCAGGTCCCTGTCCTTCCTGGGTAAGGTTCTCGCCTTGAAGGTTGATATCCTTCCCACCCTCCTCTACCTCGCCCATGTGTTCCCCATGCCCCGCTTCATGCGGAGAGGCTTAACTAAGGATGTGTTTAACCTTGTTTGGGGCGGCAGGTATGAGTATGTGAGGAGGGAAGTGATGTACCTTGGAAAGGACAGTGGGGGGAGGGATGTTCCTGACTTCCCTCTCAAGCTTGACTGCCTGTTCTTCTCCCAGATCTGTGCACGTCTGGTGGCTCCCCTAGAACACCCCCACCAGTATTTTGTTCACTTGTGGCTGGCCCTGCCCATGAGACGTCTGTTGACGTCGTGGTCCAACGCCGGGCCCAAGGCGGAGACGCTGCCGACCCACTATCACCATGCTATTAAGTGGAGTAAGTCTCTTCCGGCAGGTCTCCCCCCAGGGACCCTCACCAGGCACCGAGCCCTGTATCGGGCTGTGCTGGTGAAGAGGGGAACCCGTGCTGTGCTGGGCCTGGAGAAGGACACCTGGACCAGGATCCAGCCCAAGGGGTTGGATAACCGGCTGCAGGACCTGAACTGGCAGTGTGTGCATGGTAAGCTGCCGGTCAGGGATGTACTGTACAGGCACAAGCTGACCAGACACTCAGGCTGCCCACGTCCCGAGTGCTCAGAGGAGGAGACCCTCAGGCACGCCTTTTGGGACTGTGGGTATGCCAGGGAGGTCTGGAGATCAGTGCAAGGCCTGTGCAGGAAACTAGACCCGCAGTTTGTGTTGTCCTACGATAAGGTGATGATGGGGTGGCCCCAAGGTCCTCAGACTCCCTTCCCGCCCCGGATGTGGCTGCTGATCAGCATGACCAAACGTGAACTTTGGAATGCAAGGTCGGCACTCATCCATAAAGGGGCAGATTTGAGGGCCTGGGGATTATATCGAAAGATTGTGGCGGACTTGGATTTCAGGATGGAGCGGGACATCATCCAGTGGGGCTACCACGAGGCCAAGGAAAGGTGGAAGGGCCTTCTGCGGCCATAGCCCCACTAACATCTTGGTGAGTACGAGCTCCATCCAGGAAGGTCGGTGTGGCACGTGAGTTGTGAACGCACGCACCTTATACTGTGCCTTTCTTGGTGGTGCGTTAATGTTTTTTTTCAGTGTCACACCATAAAGTTCACAAGGATCGGAAACCCTTTGCAATGGGATTTTAAGCCTGGGGGTGATTTTGAAAATAACCACTGACACTCAATGGTTTTTGATTAATATTTGCTTATTTATTGAATGTCTGGTGTGGTTTATGTATTTTATATTTAAATTTTAAACTCTGATATGGGCTGAATTTTAAAATGTCTTGTTTGAAATCCTCTTAAGGAGATTATAATTGTAATATTTTATTGATTGAAATAAAAATTGTAATTGAATTTGAAATAGCCGGAATGATGAGTGAAGGTTGGCCGAGTTGATGAAGCGACGGGTATCCAACTCTGACTGGTTTAAAAAAAAAAAAAAAAAAAAAAAAAAATCTGTTCTTATCAGATTGTAGTATCTGTGTAGTAGTATCTGTTCTTTTGGCTAAGATCAAGTTTTTAAAAACTTTTGGCGTTTTTCTTAGCCGTTTTACCCGTCGTGTTTTTTAGTTTAGCGGATACCAAGGGGATCCTAATGCGTGTCCAGCAGGTGGCCTGACCGCCGCTGCCACGGGGTGAACCTTGGTATCCTGTTTTAGTGTTTTTCAGCCCTTGTTTGTTTTTATTCACTTTTATTATTTTATTTTTTAGTCTAGTTTTTAGCTCAGCCCGTCTTGGACTACGGCGGAAGGACCTCTGGAACACTGCGCCTTGCTCCACTCCGAGTGGGACGGCTGATGCCGGAGCACCCCAGCTGGAGGATGGCAGCTACGGCTCCCAGGACGGCAGTGACGGCCCCAGCGGCGGCTCCAGTGGCCGGGACGACCCCCTCCTCCGGACCGGGTCCGATGGTAGGTGGCGGTCTGCTTAACACGGCCCGGTTCCGTTGGAGGAACCTGGATGGAGAGGCCCAGTTTCACGACAGGGTCTTCTTCATCCGGGAGGTGGTGTTTGGTGTGCTGGGCTTTAAGCTGGAGGACCTGATCTGCGTCCAGAGGAACCATCCCCAGAGGTTTCTGGATGTTACCTTGGCCTCTGAGGAGGCATACCGGAGGGTGCTGGAGCAGAGCAAGTCCGACCACCCGCTCTTGAATATGTACTCGGTTGAGCCCTTGTGGTTTACGGACAAGCGGGTGGTAACGGTGCATGTGTTCAATCCTTACGTGTCGGCGGAGGCCGTCTGCCATTTTCTCACTAAACACGTTGAGGTTTTACCAGGACACAGAGACGTCCGGGACGAGCTGGGTGTGTGGAATGGGCGCCGCCAGTTTCAGGTGCGACTGCGGCCGGATGGAAAGGGGGGATATCTTCATCCCCCAGCCTACTTTTCCATCGGGCCCAACAGGGGGTACCTGTTCTACACTGGACAGCCTACCTTCTGCCGGTCGTGCCAGGGCCATGGACACAAGGCGGAGGACTGCCCGGACCTTAAGTGCCGTAACTGCCTTGAGCCCGGGCACATGGCTAAGGACTGTAAGGGCCCCCAACGTTGCCGCCACTGTAGCAGCGAGGAGCACCTGGCCCGTGTCTGCCCCCAGCGCTCCTATGCGGGCGTTCTGGCGGGTGGTGGGCAGGTGAGGCGGGTGCCGGACCGGGAGCTGCTCCCTGCCCCAAAGCCAGGGGGGCCTCAGGAGAGGTCAGTGGGGGCCCAGGAAGAAGTGGCCAGGTCCCCAGTGAAGACCCCGTTGGGGGCTGAGGGGCCCCGGGCTCAGGCTGGGCAGTCCCCGCAGGCCCGGGCCGGGGTCACCAAAAGGAAGAAGAAGGGTGACCCCAAGGACAAAACTAAGAAGACGAGGAAGGAAGCAGAGGAGGCAACAGGTACCCCCAAGGAGGCGGCGCCCCCAGCTGAGGCCCCTGTACAGGTCGTATCGCCCCCCGCCCCCAAAACAGAAGATATAAGTTGGAATTTGTCAATGTTGTCCCCAGCCCTTCCCCAGGAGGACATTACCTTTTCGGGCCTGGAGGTTTCACCAAACGACCAGGCCTACCTGGAGGACTCCATGCTGGGGAAAATTCTGGGCATGAGCGGGGAGGGGGAACAGGGGTCTTAATAGCTGGTTTTAGGGTTTATAGTTTTTAAAATTTTTATGGTTTTAATTTCTTATTGTTTTATTCTTTTTTTAATCCCCCCATGGCTGATTTTAAAATTTTTACTGTTAACGTCAGAGGGTTGAGGAACCCAGTCAAAAGGGCCGCGGTCTTTGATGAACTGACATCCTCCCCTTTCAATCTCTGTTTCTTGCAGGAAGTCCACCTCAGGGACCAGCGGGACGTGGCTCTTTTCTCACAAGCGTGGAAGAGGGGTAAGTCCTGCTGGAGCGTTGGTGGTGTCCATTCTTCAGGCGTCGGCATCCTTTTTGGTGACCGGGCCTTTGAGAATGTGAGTACCTTCACTGTAGTGCAGGGAAGGGTTTTGGGAGTGGACGCCACCTGGAGAGGTCAGCACATCCGGGCGATGTGCGTTTACGCTCCAGTGGAGGCCTCGTCCCGCATTGCGCTTTTTGAGGAGCTGGCCCAGTTTTGTGTCACTAATAGACACATAATTTTAGGAGGGGACTTCAATACTTTTTTAGAAGGGAAAGGGGATGTCAGCACTAAACATTTTAGGAATTTGATCCGCAGCCTCAACCTCTCTGATGGGTTTAAAACGTGCAACCCCACAGATCCGGGCCATACCTGGCACAACAGTCGTGGGGCCAGCAGCCGTATTGATTATATTTTAGCTTCGCCCTCTGTTGTTTTTAGGAAGGTTTTGAGGTCTCCACGGTGGTACTCGGACCATACATCGGTCGAGGCCACAGTTTCCATCGACGCCCCTACCTTCGGGAGGGGCTATTGGAAGCTGAACGTGGAGATCTTAGAAGAGAGAGACTTTAGGTCTCTCTTCCTGGATCATTTTACTGCGTGGCGGGGCTGTAAGGCAGCCTACGTCTCCACGGCCGCATGGTGGGAGAGCGTAAAAGAGAGGGTTAGAGCTCTAGCTATCCACTATTGCGGCCAGCGTAAAGCTAAAAGGCTTTACGAAATCCAACGGCTAGAGACCAGGCTGCAGAGGGAGTATGCCCGCCACAACAACGGAGGGGCTTTTAACTTTGAGGAGGTGCAGGCAGCCAAAGCTAAGCTGAGGGGCCTGCACGAGCAATCGGCTGCGGCCTCCTTGTTTTGGGCCAGGGCTTTGGAAAGGGAGGAGAATGAGAAATGTACAGCCTTCTTCTTTAATAAGGTGAAACTGGCCCGTGAGGAAAAGTGTTTCACTGCCCTCCGGGACCAAGGAGGCAACCTGGTCTCCGATTCGGCCCGGATGCTGGAGGTTGCTAAATGTTTTTACGGTGACCTTTTTAAGAAAAGGGAGACCGAACCTGAGCTAGGGGAGCAGTTTTTATCTAAACTCAAACCTAGTCTTCCCAGTGAGGCAAGGGACAGCTTAGATGCCCCCTTCACTCTAGCCGAGCTGACTGAGGTGCTAGGCAAAATGAACCGGCGCAAAGTTCCTGGTCTCGATGGACTCCCCGTGGAATTCTATTCCACGTTTTGGGAAGTCCTCGGGCCGGAGCTGCTAGAAGTGGCTGAGGACGTGCAGCGTCAGGGCATGCTCACCAAGAGCATGCGGTCAGGGGTCTTGTCTTTGTTGTACAAGAAGGGCGATCGTGCCGAACTTGGCAACTGGAGACCCCTGACAATGCTTTGCGTAGATGCAAAGATCATAGCAAAGACCCTAACTGAGCGCCTAAAAAAGGCCATGACCCACCTGGTCCATAGTGACCAGACTTGCGGGGTCCCGGGTCGATCTGCGACTTGGAATTTACATTTAATTCGGGACGCGATCGCCTGGGCTGAGGACAGGAATGTCCCTCTGGCACTCGTTAGCTTGGACCAGGAGAAGGCGTTTGACCGAGTGGACCACTGCTTCCTGTTTGGGGTATTGAGCAGGCTAGGTTTTGGGCCTAAGTTCTTGGGATGGGTTCATGCGCTTTATACTGAGGTTGGTAGCCATGTGTCGATTAATGGTTCCCTCAGTGATTGGGTTCCCCAGTCAAGTGGAGTGAGGCAGGGTTGCCCTCTCTCCCCCCTCCTCTACGCTCTATATATAGAGCCGTTGGCGAGCGCCATCCGTGCCCATCCAGGTATCAACGGCCTGATCCTGCCAGGGAGTGGGGGCCTGACGGTAAAGCTGGCCCAGTACGCAGACGATACCACTCTGTTTGTGTGCTCGGACCATGCGCTCGGTCACGCCCTGGGCTTGGTGCAGGCGTTCGGGAAGGCCTCCGGGGCTGCACTTAACCTGAGCAAGTCGGTGGTCAAGTACTTTGGCAGCTGGAAGGCGAGAGAGGACGTCCCGGGGGGGCTCACTCTCTGCGGCGGCCCTCTCAAGGTGTTGGGGGTTAACTTTCTTTCGAAAGGTGCTGCCCGGGTAAACTGGGAAGAGCGTTTGACGATCGCCAGGCGGAAGATGGGGATGTGGAAGGCCAGGTCCCTGTCCTTCCTGGGTAAGGTTCTCGCCTTGAAGGTTGATATCCTTCCCACCCTCCTCTACCTCGCCCATGTGTTCCCCATGCCCCGCTTCATGCGGAGAGGCTTAACTAAGGATGTGTTTAACCTTGTTTGGGGCGGCAGGTATGAGTATGTGAGGAGGGAAGTGATGTACCTTGGAAAGGACAGTGGGGGGAGGGATGTTCCTGACTTCCCTCTCAAGCTTGACTGCCTGTTCTTCTCCCAGATCTGTGCACGTCTGGTGGCTCCCCTAGAACACCCCCACCAGTATTTTGTTCACTTGTGGCTGGCCCTGCCCATGAGACGTCTGTTGACGTCGTGGTCCAACGCCGGGCCCAAGGCGGAGACGCTGCCGACCCACTATCACCATGCTATTAAGTGGAGTAAGTCTCTTCCGGCAGGTCTCCCCCCAGGGACCCTCACCAGGCACCGAGCCCTGTATCGGGCTGTGCTGGTGAAGAGGGGAACCCGTGCTGTGCTGGGCCTGGAGAAGGACACCTGGACCAGGATCCAGCCCAAGGGGTTGGATAACCGGCTGCAGGACCTGAACTGGCAGTGTGTGCATGGTAAGCTGCCGGTCAGGGATGTACTGTACAGGCACAAGCTGACCAGATACTCAGGCTGCCCACGTCCCGAGTGCTCAGAGGAGGAGACCCTCAGGCACGCCTTTTGGGACTGTGGGTATGCCAGGGAGGTCTGGAGATCAGTGCAAGGCCTGTGCAGGAAACTAGACCCGCAGTTTGTGTTGTCCTACGATAAGGTGATGATGGGGTGGCCCCAAGGTCCTCAGACTCCCTTCCCGCCCCGGATGTGGCTGCTGATCAGCATGACCAAACGTGAACTTTGGAATGCAAGGTCGGCACTCATCCATAAAGGGGCAGATTTGAGGGCCTGGGGATTATATCGAAAGATTGTGGCGGACTTGGATTTCAGGATGGAGCGGGACATCATCCAGTGGGGCTATCACGAGGCCAAGGAAAGGTGGAAGGGCCTTCTGCGGCCATAGCCCCACTAACATCTTGGTGAGTACGAGCTCCATCCAGGAAGGTCGGTGTGGCACGTGAGTTGTGAACGCACGCACCTTATACTGTGCCTTTCTTGGTGGTGCGTTAATGTTTTTTTTTTCAGTGTCACACCATAAAGTTCACAAGGATCGGAAACCCTTTGCAATGGGATTTTAAGCCTGGGGGTGATTTTGAAAATAACCACTGACACTCAATGGTTTTTGATTAATATTTGCTTATTTATTGAATGTCTGGTGTGGTTTATGTATTTTATATTTAAATTTTAAACTCTGATATGGGCTGAATTTTAACGGTGTGTTAATGTCTTGTTTGAAATCCTTTTAAGGAGATTATAATTGTAATATTTTATTGATTGAAATAAAAATTGTAATTGAATTTGAAATAGCCGGAATGATGAGTGAAGGTTGGCCGAGTTGATGAAGTGACGGGTATCCAACTCTGACTGGTTAGATAAAAAAAAAAAAAAAAAAAAAAAAAAAAAAAAAATCTGTTCTTATCAGTTTAATATCTGATACGTCCCCCATGGAGGGGACCACATATTAAACGGATTTTTGGAACAGGGAGCCGGAAGTGGGGCTTGCCCCGTCCGCTCCACGCATCGACCCGGTATTGCAGTGCTTCCGGGAATGGTGCACCTCTACTGCCCCCTGTTGTCGAAAGGCAGAACTGACTGACTGACTGACTGACTGACTGACTGACTGACTGAGTGAGTGAGTGAGTGAGTGAGTGAGTGACTAATAGACTGAGTGCTGTGAGGGGGGGGGCCCTGTCTGTGCGTGGCCCCCGTTTCCCGCCGTTTTTCTTTTTTTTTTTTTTTTTTTTTTTTTAAAGGAAGGTGACACACTGTTTGTGCGGTGGACAGCTGCGCTGAGGTAAGGCATGATGTCATCTTTGCCTTTTGAATTTCCCCTCATGTTTGTTAAAATGATTGCTGTCTTTTGAGAGGACAGGAGGACAGGGAGGAGTCGGGGCCCCGAGGACGGCGGCTGCGACGCCCCTGGGCATTCTACTCCGAGCGGGGGCGTCACGCAGGCCCGGCTAACGGCGACGGGCTTGGCGGCGGCCCCATATCGACTCGGGTCTCTCTTCATCCCGTATAAATCTTTCGCCTTTTACTAAAGATTTCCGTGGAGAGGGATAGCGATGAGTTCATGGTATTTTTGGAGGCTCTGCCCAAGCAGAGCTGCACTGCTGCTGTCAAAGGAAGACTGGGCCCGGCTTAGCGGCTGGCGTTAGGTGCCCGGTGGCGCGGCTGTGGTCTCCCTGGATCACGCGTGGACTCGCCGGGCGACACCTGCCAGAGGGGCTGGTGAGGGCTGAGCCGCGCCAGCTCCGTCGGCATCCCGCATGCCGGCGCCCGGCGGGGCGCAATTTGTGGGTATCGCTTCTCGGCCTTTTGGCTAAGATCAAGTTTTTAAAAACTTTTGGCGTTTTTCTTAGCCGTTTTACCCGTCGTGTTTTTTAGTTTAGCGGATACCAAGGGGATCCTAATGCGTGCCCAGCAGGTGGCCTGACCGCCGCTGCCACGGGGTGAACCTTGGTATCCTGTTTTAGTGTTTTTCAGCCCTTGTTTGTTTTTATTCACTTTTATTATTTTATTTTTTAGTCTAGTTTTTAGCTCAGCCCGTCTTGGACTACGGCGGAAGGACCTCTGGAACACTGCGCCTTGCTCCACTCCGAGTGGGACGGCTGATGCCGGAGCACCCCAGCTGGAGGATGGCAGCTACGGCTCCCAGGACGGCAGTGACGGCCCCAGCGGCGGCTCCAGTGGCCGGGACGACCCCCTCCTCCGGACCGGGTCCGATGGTAGGTGGCGGTCTGCTTAACACGGCCCGGTTCCGTTGGAGGAACCTGGATGGAGAGGCCCAGTTTCACGACAGGGTCTTCTTCATCCGGGAGGTTGTCTTTGGTGTGCTGGGCTTTAAGCTGGAGGACCTGATCTGCGTCCAGAGGAACCATCCCCAGAGGTTTCTGGATGTTACCTTGGCCTCTGAGGAGGCATACCGGAGGGTGCTGGAGCAGAGCAAGTCCGACCACCCGCTCTTGAATATGTACTCGGTTGAGCCCTTGTGGTTTACGGACAAGCGGGTGGTAACGGTGCATGTGTTCAATCCTTACGTGTCGGCGGAGGCCGTCTGCCATTTCCTCACTAAACACGTTGAGGTTTTACCAGGACACAGAGACGTCCGGGACGAGCTGGGTGTGTGGAATGGGCGCCGCCAGTTTCAGGTGCGACTGCGGCCGGATGGAAAGGGGGGATATCTTCATCCCCCAGCCTACTTTTCCATCGGGCCCAACAGGGGGTACCTGTTCTACACTGGTCAGCCTACCTTCTGCCGGTCGTGCCAGGGCCATGGACACAAGGCGGAGGACTGCCCGGACCTTAAGTGCCGTAACTGCCTTGAGCCCGGGCACATGGCTAAGGACTGTAAGGGCCCCCAACGTTGCCGCCACTGTAGCAGCGAGGAGCACCTGGCCCGTGTCTGCCCCCAGCGCTCCTATGCGGGCGTTCTGGCGGGTGGTGGGCAGGTGAGGCGGGTGCCGGACCGGGAGCTGCTCCCTGCCCCAAAGCCAGGGGGGCCTCAGGAGAGGTCAGTGGGGGCCCAGGAAGAAGTGGCCAGGTCCCCAGTGAAGACCCCGTTGGGGGCTGAGGGGCCCCGGGCTCAGGCTGGGCAGTCCCCGCAGGCCCGGGCCGGGGTCACCAAAAGGAAGAAGAAGGGTGACCCCAAGGACAAAACTAAGAAGACGAGGAAGGAAGCAGAGGAGGCAACAGGTACCCCCAAGGAGGCGGCGCCCCCAGCTGAGGCCCCTGTACAGGTCGTATCGCCCCCCGCCCCCAAAACAGAAGATATAAGTTGGAATTTGTCAATGTTGTCCCCAGCCCTTCCCCAGGAGGACATTACCTTTTCGGGCCTGGAGGTTTCACCAAACGACCAGGCCTACCTGGAGGACTCCATGCTGGGGAAAATTCTGGGCATGAGTGGGGAGGGGGAACAGGGGTCTTAATAGCTGGTTTTAGGGTTTATAGTTTTTAAAAATTTTTATGGTTTTAATGTCTTATTGTTTTATTCTTCTTTTAATCCCCCCATGACTGGTTTTAAAATTTTTACTGTTAACGTCAGAGGGTTGAGGAACCCAGTCAAAAGGGCCGCGGTCTTTGATGAACTGACATCCTCCCCTTTCAATCTCTGTTTCTTGCAGGAAGTCCACCTCAGGGACCAGCGGGACGTGGCTCTTTTCTCACAAGCGTGGAAGAGGGGTAAGTCCTGCTGGAGCGTTGGTGGTGTCCATTCTTCAGGCGTCGGCATCCTTTTTGGTGACCGGGCCTTTGAGAATGTGAGTACCTTCACTGTAGTGCAGGGAAGGGTTTTGGGAGTGGACGCCACCTGGAGAGGTCAGCACATCCGGGCGATGTGCGTTTACGCTCCAGTGGAGGCCTCGTCCCGCATTGCGCTTTTTGAGGAGCTGGCCCAGTTTTGTGTCACTAATAGACACATAATTTTAGGAGGGGACTTCAATACTTTTTTAGAAGGGAAAGGGGATGTCAGCACTAAACATTTTAGGAATTTGATCCGCAGCCTCAACCTCTCTGATGGTTTTAAAACGTGCAACCCCACAGATCCGGGCCATACCTGGCACAACAGTCGTGGGGCCAGCAGCCGTATTGATTATATTTTAGCTTCGCCCTCTGTTGTTTTTAGGAAGGTTTTGAGGTCTCCACGGTGGTACTCGGACCATACATCGGTCGAGGCCACAGTTTCCATCGACGCCCCTACCTTCGGGAGGGGCTATTGGAAGCTGAACGTGGAGATCTTAGAAGAGAGAGACTTTAGGTCTCTCTTCCTGGATCATTTTACTGCGTGGCGGGGCTGTAAGGCAGCCTACGTCTCCACGGCCGCATGGTGGGAGAGCGTAAAAGAGAGGGTTAGAGCTCTAGCTATCCACTATTGCGGCCAGCGTAAAGCTAAAAGGCTTTACGAAATCCAACGGCTAGAGACCAGGCTGCAGAGGGAGTATGCCCGCCACAACAACGGAGGGGCTTTTAACTTTGAGGAGGTGCAGGCAGCCAAAGCTAAGCTGAGGGGCCTGCACGAGCAATCGGCTGCGGCCTCCTTGTTTTGGGCCAGGGCTTTGGAAAGGGAGGAGAATGAGAAATGTACAGCCTTCTTCTTTAATAAGGTGAAACTGGCCCGTGAGGAAAAGTGTTTCACTGCCCTCCGGGACCAAGGAGGCAACCTGGTCTCCGATTCGGCCCGGATGCTGGAGGTTGCTAAATGTTTTTACGGTGACCTTTTTAAGAAAAGGGAGACCGAACCTGAGCTAGGGGAGCAGTTTTTATCTAAACTCAAACCTAGTCTTCCCAGTGAGGCAAGGGACAGCTTAGATGCCCCCTTCACTCTAGCCGAGCTGACTGAGGTGCTAGGCAAAATGAACCGGCGCAAAGTTCCTGGTCTCGATGGACTCCCCGTGGAATTCTATTCCACGTTTTGGGAAGTCCTCGGGCCGGAGCTGCTAGAAGTGGCTGAGGACGTGCAGCGTCAGGGCATGCTCACCAAGAGCATGCGGTCAGGGGTCTTGTCTTTGTTGTACAAGAAGGGCGATCGTGCCGAACTTGGCAACTGGAGACCCCTGACAATGCTTTGCGTAGATGCAAAGATCATAGCAAAGACCCTAACTGAGCGCCTAAAAAAGGCCATGACCCACCTGGTCCATAGTGACCAGACTTGCGGGGTCCCGGGTCGATCTGCGACTTGGAATTTACATTTAATTCGGGACGCGATCGCCTGGGCTGAGGACAGGAATGTCCCTCTGGCACTCGTTAGCTTGGACCAGGAGAAGGCGTTTGACCGAGTGGACCACTGCTTCCTGTTTGGGGTATTGAGCAGGCTAGGTTTTGGGCCTAAGTTCTTGGGATGGGTTCATGCGCTTTATACTGAGGTTGGTAGCCATGTGTCGATTAATGGTTCCCTCAGTGATTGGGTTCCCCAGTCAAGTGGAGTGAGGCAGGGTTGCCCTCTCTCCCCCCTCCTCTACGCTCTATATATAGAGCCGTTGGCGAGCGCCATCCGTGCCCATCCAGGTATCAACGGCCTGATCCTGCCAGGGAGTGGGGGCCTGACGGTAAAGCTGGCCCAGTACGCAGACGATACCACTCTGTTTGTGTGCTCGGACCATGCGCTCGGTCACGCCCTGGGCTTGGTGCAGGCGTTCGGGAAGGCCTCCGGGGCTGCACTTAACCTGAGCAAGTCGGTGGTCAAGTACTTTGGCAGCTGGAAGGCGAGAGAGGACGTCCCGGGGGGGCTCACTCTCTGCGGCGGCCCTCTCAAGGTGTTGGGGGTTAACTTTCTTTCGAAAGGTGCTGCCCGGGTAAACTGGGAAGAGCGTTTGACGATCGCCAGGCGGAAGATGGGGATGTGGAAGGCCAGGTCCCTGTCCTTCCTGGGTAAGGTTCTCGCCTTGAAGGTTGATATCCTTCCCACCCTCCTCTACCTCGCCCATGTGTTCCCCATGCCCCGCTTCATGCGGAGAGGCTTAACTAAGGATGTGTTTAACCTTGTTTGGGGCGGCAGGTATGAGTACGTGAGGAGGGAAGTGATGTACCTTGGAAAGGACAGTGGGGGGAGGGATGTTCCTGACTTCCCTCTCAAGCTTGACTGCCTGTTCTTCTCCCAGATCTGTGCACGTCTGGTGGCTCCCCTAGAACACCCCCACCAGTATTTTGTTCACTTGTGGCTGGCCCTGCCCATGAGACGTCTGTTGACGTCGTGGTCCAACGCCGGGCCCAAGGCGGAGACGCTGCCGACCCACTATCACCATGCTATTAAGTGGAGTAAGTCTCTTCCGGCAGGTCTCCCCCCAGGGACCCTCACCAGGCACCGAGCCCTGTATCGGGCTGTGCTGGTGAAGAGGGGAACCCGTGCTGTGCTGGGCCTGGAGAAGGACACCTGGACCAGGATCCAGCCCAAGGGGTTGGATAACCGGCTGCAGGACCTGAACTGGCAGTGTGTGCATGGTAAGCTGCCGGTCAGGGATGTACTGTACAGGCACAAGCTGACCAGACACTCAGGCTGCCCACGTCCCGAGTGCTCAGAGGAGGAGACCCTCAGGCACGCCTTTTGGGACTGTGGGTATGCCAGGGAGGTCTGGAGATCAGTGCAAGGCCTGTGCAGGAAACTAGACCCGCAGTTTCCTACGATAAGGTGATGATGGGGTGGCCCCAAGGTCCTCAGACTCCCTTCCCGCCCCGGATGTGGCTGCTGATCAGCATGACCAAACGTGAACTTTGGAATGCAAGGTCGGCACTCATCCATAAAGGGGCAGATTTGAGGGCCTGGGGATTATATCGAAAGATTGTGGCGGACTTGGATTTCAGGATGGAGCGGGACATCATCCAGTGGGGCTATCACGAGGCCAAGGAAAGGTGGAAGGGCCTTCTGCGGCCATAGCCCCACTAACATCTTGGTGAGTACGAGCTCCATCCAGGAAGGTCGGTGTGGCACGTGAGTTGTGAACGCACGCACCTTATACTGTGCCTTTCTTGGTGGTGCGTTAATGTTTTTTTTTTCAGTGTCACACCATAAAGTTCACAAGGATCGGAAACCCTTTGCAATGGGATTTTAAGCCTGGGGGTGATTTTGAAAATAACCACTGACACTCAATGGTTTTTGATTAATATTTGCTTATTTATTGAATGTCTGGTGTGGTTTATGTATTTTATATTTAAATTTTAAACTCTGATATGGGCTGAATTTTAACGGTGTGTTAATGTCTTGTTTGAAATCCTTTTAAGGAGATTATAATTGTAATATTTTATTGATTGAAATAAAAATTGTAATTGAATTTGAAATAGCCGGAATGATGAGTGAAGGTTGGCCGAGTTGATGAAGTGACGGGTATCCAACTCTGACTGGTTAGATAAAAAAAAAAAAAAAAAAAAAAAAAAAAAAAAATCTGTTCTTATCAGTTTAATATCTGATACGTCCCCCATGGAGGGGACCACATATTAAACGGATTTTTGGAACAGGGAGCCGGAAGTGGGGCTTGCCCCGTCCGCTCCACGCATCGACCCGGTATTGCAGTGCTTCCGGGAATGGTGCACCTCTACTGCCCCCTGTTGTCGAAAGGCAGAACTGACTGACTGACTGACTGACTGACTGACTGACTGACTGAGTGAGTGAGTGAGTGAGTGAGTGAGTGACTAATAGACTGAGTGCTGTGAGGGGGGGGGCCCTGTCTGTGCGTGGCCCCCGTTTCCCGCCGTTTTTCTTTTTTTTTTTTTTTTTTTTTTTTTAAAGGAAGGTGACACACTGTTTGTGCGGTGGACAGCTGCGCTGAGGTAAGGCATGATGTCATCTTTGCCTTTTGAATTTCCCCTCATGTTTGTTAAAATGATTGCTGTCTTTTGAGAGGACAGGAGGACAGGGAGGAGTCGGGGCCCCGAGGACGGCGGCTGCGACGCCCCTGGGCATTCTACTCCGAGCGGGGGCGTCACGCAGGCCCGGCTAACGGCGACGGGCTTGGCGGCGGCCCCATATCGACTCGGGTCTCTCTTCATCCCGTATAAATCTTTCGCCTTTTACTAAAGATTTCCGTGGAGAGGGATAGCGATGAGTTCATGGTATTTTTGGAGGCTCTGCCCAAGCAGAGCTGCACTGCTGCTGTCAAAGGAAGACTGGGCCCGGCTTAGCGGCTGGCGTTAGGTGCCCGGTGGCGCGGCTGTGGTCTCCCTGGATCACGCGTGGACTCGCCGGGCGACACCTGCCAGAGGGGCTGGTGAGGGCTGAGCCGCGCCAGCTCCGTCGGCATCCCGCATGCCGGCGCCCGGCGGGGCGCAATTTGTGGGTATCGCTTCTCGGCCTTTTGGCTAAGATCAAGTTTTTAAAAACTTTTGGCGTTTTTCTTAGCCGTTTTACCCGTCGTGTTTTTTAGTTTAGCGGATACCAAGGGGATCCTAATGCGTGCCCAGCAGGTGGCCTGACCGCCGCTGCCACGGGGTGAACCTTGGTATCCTGTTTTAGTGTTTTTCAGCCCTTGTTTGTTTTTATTCACTTTTATTATTTTATTTTTTAGTCTAGTTTTTAGCTCAGCCCGTCTTGGACTACGGCGGAAGGACCTCTGGAACACTGCGCCTTGCTCCACTCCGAGTGGGACGGCTGATGCCGGAGCACCCCAGCTGGAGGATGGCAGCTACGGCTCCCAGGACGGCAGTGACGGCCCCAGCGGCGGCTCCAGTGGCCGGGACGACCCCCTCCTCCGGACCGGGTCCGATGGTAGGTGGCGGTCTGCTTAACACGGCCCGGTTCCGTTGGAGGAACCTGGATGGAGAGGCCCAGTTTCACGACAGGGTCTTCTTCATCCGGGAGGTTGTCTTTGGTGTGCTGGGCTTTAAGCTGGAGGACCTGATCTGCGTCCAGAGGAACCATCCCCAGAGGTTTCTGGATGTTACCTTGGCCTCTGAGGAGGCATACCGGAGGGTGCTGGAGCAGAGCAAGTCCGACCACCCGCTCTTGAATATGTACTCGGTTGAGCCCTTGTGGTTTACGGACAAGCGGGTGGTAACGGTGCATGTGTTCAATCCTTACGTGTCGGCGGAGGCCGTCTGCCATTTCCTCACTAAACACGTTGAGGTTTTACCAGGACACAGAGACGTCCGGGACGAGCTGGGTGTGTGGAATGGGCGCCGCCAGTTTCAGGTGCGACTGCGGCCGGATGGAAAGGGGGGATATCTTCATCCCCCAGCCTACTTTTCCATCGGGCCCAACAGGGGGTACCTGTTCTACACTGGTCAGCCTACCTTCTGCCGGTCGTGCCAGGGCCATGGACACAAGGCGGAGGACTGCCCGGACCTTAAGTGCCGTAACTGCCTTGAGCCCGGGCACATGGCTAAGGACTGTAAGGGCCCCCAACGTTGCCGCCACTGTAGCAGCGAGGAGCACCTGGCCCGTGTCTGCCCCCAGCGCTCCTATGCGGGCGTTCTGGCGGGTGGTGGGCAGGTGAGGCGGGTGCCGGACCGGGAGCTGCTCCCTGCCCCAAAGCCAGGGGGGCCTCAGGAGAGGTCAGTGGGGGCCCAGGAAGAAGTGGCCAGGTCCCCAGTGAAGACCCCGTTGGGGGCTGAGGGGCCCCGGGCTCAGGCTGGGCAGTCCCCGCAGGCCCGGGCCGGGGTCACCAAAAGGAAGAAGAAGGGTGACCCCAAGGACAAAACTAAGAAGACGAGGAAGGAAGCAGAGGAGGCAACAGGTACCCCCAAGGAGGCGGCGCCCCCAGCTGAGGCCCCTGTACAGGTCGTATCGCCCCCCGCCCCCAAAACAGAAGATATAAGTTGGAATTTGTCAATGTTGTCCCCAGCCCTTCCCCAGGAGGACATTACCTTTTCGGGCCTGGAGGTTTCACCAAACGACCAGGCCTACCTGGAGGACTCCATGCTGGGGAAAATTCTGGGCATGAGTGGGGAGGGGGAACAGGGGTCTTAATAGCTGGTTTTAGGGTTTATAGTTTTTAAAAATTTTTATGGTTTTAATGTCTTATTGTTTTATTCTTCTTTTAATCCCCCCATGACTGGTTTTAAAATTTTTACTGTTAACGTCAGAGGGTTGAGGAACCCAGTCAAAAGGGCCGCGGTCTTTGATGAACTGACATCCTCCCCTTTCAATCTCTGTTTCTTGCAGGAAGTCCACCTCAGGGACCAGCGGGACGTGGCTCTTTTCTCACAAGCGTGGAAGAGGGGTAAGTCCTGCTGGAGCGTTGGTGGTGTCCATTCTTCAGGCGTCGGCATCCTTTTTGGTGACCGGGCCTTTGAGAATGTGAGTACCTTCACTGTAGTGCAGGGAAGGGTTTTGGGAGTGGACGCCACCTGGAGAGGTCAGCACATCCGGGCGATGTGCGTTTACGCTCCAGTGGAGGCCTCGTCCCGCATTGCGCTTTTTGAGGAGCTGGCCCAGTTTTGTGTCACTAATAGACACATAATTTTAGGAGGGGACTTCAATACTTTTTTAGAAGGGAAAGGGGATGTCAGCACTAAACATTTTAGGAATTTGATCCGCAGCCTCAACCTCTCTGATGGTTTTAAAACGTGCAACCCCACAGATCCGGGCCATACCTGGCACAACAGTCGTGGGGCCAGCAGCCGTATTGATTATATTTTAGCTTCGCCCTCTGTTGTTTTTAGGAAGGTTTTGAGGTCTCCACGGTGGTACTCGGACCATACATCGGTCGAGGCCACAGTTTCCATCGACGCCCCTACCTTCGGGAGGGGCTATTGGAAGCTGAACGTGGAGATCTTAGAAGAGAGAGACTTTAGGTCTCTCTTCCTGGATCATTTTACTGCGTGGCGGGGCTGTAAGGCAGCCTACGTCTCCACGGCCGCATGGTGGGAGAGCGTAAAAGAGAGGGTTAGAGCTCTAGCTATCCACTATTGCGGCCAGCGTAAAGCTAAAAGGCTTTACGAAATCCAACGGCTAGAGACCAGGCTGCAGAGGGAGTATGCCCGCCACAACAACGGAGGGGCTTTTAACTTTGAGGAGGTGCAGGCAGCCAAAGCTAAGCTGAGGGGCCTGCACGAGCAATCGGCTGCGGCCTCCTTGTTTTGGGCCAGGGCTTTGGAAAGGGAGGAGAATGAGAAATGTACAGCCTTCTTCTTTAATAAGGTGAAACTGGCCCGTGAGGAAAAGTGTTTCACTGCCCTCCGGGACCAAGGAGGCAACCTGGTCTCCGATTCGGCCCGGATGCTGGAGGTTGCTAAATGTTTTTACGGTGACCTTTTTAAGAAAAGGGAGACCGAACCTGAGCTAGGGGAGCAGTTTTTATCTAAACTCAAACCTAGTCTTCCCAGTGAGGCAAGGGACAGCTTAGATGCCCCCTTCACTCTAGCCGAGCTGACTGAGGTGCTAGGCAAAATGAACCGGCGCAAAGTTCCTGGTCTCGATGGACTCCCCGTGGAATTCTATTCCACGTTTTGGGAAGTCCTCGGGCCGGAGCTGCTAGAAGTGGCTGAGGACGTGCAGCGTCAGGGCATGCTCACCAAGAGCATGCGGTCAGGGGTCTTGTCTTTGTTGTACAAGAAGGGCGATCGTGCCGAACTTGGCAACTGGAGACCCCTGACAATGCTTTGCGTAGATGCAAAGATCATAGCAAAGACCCTAACTGAGCGCCTAAAAAAGGCCATGACCCACCTGGTCCATAGTGACCAGACTTGCGGGGTCCCGGGTCGATCTGCGACTTGGAATTTACATTTAATTCGGGACGCGATCGCCTGGGCTGAGGACAGGAATGTCCCTCTGGCACTCGTTAGCTTGGACCAGGAGAAGGCGTTTGACCGAGTGGACCACTGCTTCCTGTTTGGGGTATTGAGCAGGCTAGGTTTTGGGCCTAAGTTCTTGGGATGGGTTCATGCGCTTTATACTGAGGTTGGTAGCCATGTGTCGATTAATGGTTCCCTCAGTGATTGGGTTCCCCAGTCAAGTGGAGTGAGGCAGGGTTGCCCTCTCTCCCCCCTCCTCTACGCTCTATATATAGAGCCGTTGGCGAGCGCCATCCGTGCCCATCCAGGTATCAACGGCCTGATCCTGCCAGGGAGTGGGGGCCTGACGGTAAAGCTGGCCCAGTACGCAGACGATACCACTCTGTTTGTGTGCTCGGACCATGCGCTCGGTCACGCCCTGGGCTTGGTGCAGGCGTTCGGGAAGGCCTCCGGGGCTGCACTTAACCTGAGCAAGTCGGTGGTCAAGTACTTTGGCAGCTGGAAGGCGAGAGAGGACGTCCCGGGGGGGCTCACTCTCTGCGGCGGCCCTCTCAAGGTGTTGGGGGTTAACTTTCTTTCGAAAGGTGCTGCCCGGGTAAACTGGGAAGAGCGTTTGACGATCGCCAGGCGGAAGATGGGGATGTGGAAGGCCAGGTCCCTGTCCTTCCTGGGTAAGGTTCTCGCCTTGAAGGTTGATATCCTTCCCACCCTCCTCTACCTCGCCCATGTGTTCCCCATGCCCCGCTTCATGCGGAGAGGCTTAACTAAGGATGTGTTTAACCTTGTTTGGGGCGGCAGGTATGAGTATGTGAGGAGGGAAGTGATGTACCTTGGAAAGGACAGTGGGGGGAGGGATGTTCCTGACTTCCCTCTCAAGCTTGACTGCCTGTTCTTCTCCCAGATCTGTGCACGTCTGGTGGCTCCCCTAGAACACCCCCACCAGTATTTTGTTCACTTGTGGCTGGCCCTGCCCATGAGACGTCTGTTGACGTCGTGGTCCAACGCCGGGCCCAAGGCGGAGACGCTGCCGACCCACTATCACCATGCTATTAAGTGGAGTAAGTCTCTTCCGGCAGGTCTCCCCCCAGGGACCCTCACCAGGCACCGAGCCCTGTATCGGGCTGTGCTGGTGAAGAGGGGAACCCGTGCTGTGCTGGGCCTGGAGAAGGACACCTGGACCAGGATCCAGCCCAAGGGGTTGGATAACCGGCTGCAGGACCTGAACTGGCAGTGTGTGCATGGTAAGCTGCCGGTCAGGGATGTACTGTACAGGCACAAGCTGACCAGACACTCAGGCTGCCCACGTCCCGAGTGCTCAGAGGAGGAGACCCTCAGGCACGCCTTTTGGGACTGTGGGTATGCCAGGGAGGTCTGGAGATCAGTGCAAGGCCTGTGCAGGAAACTAGACCCGCAGTTTCCTACGATAAGGTGATGATGGGGTGGCCCCAAGGTCCTCAGACTCCCTTCCCGCCCCGGATGTGGCTGCTGATCAGCATGACCAAACGTGAACTTTGGAATGCAAGGTCGGCACTCATCCATAAAGGGGCAGATTTGAGGGCCTGGGGATTATATCGAAAGATTGTGGCGGACTTGGATTTCAGGATGGAGCGGGACATCATCCAGTGGGGCTATCACGAGGCCAAGGAAAGGTGGAAGGGCCTTCTGCGGCCATAGCCCCACTAACATCTTGGTGAGTACGAGCTCCATCCAGGAAGGTCGGTGTGGCACGTGAGTTGTGAACGCACGCACCTTATACTGTGCCTTTCTTGGTGGTGCGTTAATGTTTTTTTTTTCAGTGTCACACCATAAAGTTCACAAGGATCGGAAACCCTTTGCAATGGGATTTTAAGCCTGGGGGTGATTTTGAAAATAACCACTGACACTCAATGGTTTTTGATTAATATTTGCTTATTTATTGAATGTCTGGTGTGGTTTATGTATTTTATATTTAAATTTTAAACTCTGATATGGGCTGAATTTTAACGGTGTGTTAATGTCTTGTTTGAAATCCTTTTAAGGAGATTATAATTGTAATATTTTATTGATTGAAATAAAAATTGTAATTGAATTTGAAATAGCCGGAATGATGAGTGAAGGTTGGCCGAGTTGATGAAGTGACGGGTATCCAACTCTAACTGGTTAGATAAAAAAAAAAAAAAAAAAAAAAAAAAAAAAAATCTGTTCTTATCAGTTTAATATCTGATACGTCCCCCATGGAGGGGACCACATATTAAACGGATTTTTGGAACAGGGAGCCGGAAGTGGGGCTTGCCCCGTCCGCTCCACGCATCGACCCGGTATTGCAGTGCTTCCGGGAATGGTGCACCTCTACTGCCCCCTGTTGTCGAAAGGCAGAACTGACTGACTGACTGACTGACTGACTGACTGACTGACTGAGTGAGTGAGTGAGTGAGTGAGTGAGTGACTAATAGACTGAGTGCTGTGAGGGGGGGGGCCCTGTCTGTGCGTGGCCCCCGTTTCCCGCCGTTTTTCTTTTTTTTTTTTTTTTTTTTTTTTTTTTTTAAAGGAAGGTGACACACTGTTTGTGCGGTGGACAGCTGCGCTGAGGTAAGGCATGATGTCATCTTTGCCTTTTGAATTTCCCCTCATGTTTGTTAAAATGATTGCTGTCTTTTGAGAGGACAGGAGGACAGGGAGGAGTCGGGGCCCCGAGGACGGCGGCTGCGACGCCCCTGGGCATTCTACTCCGAGCGGGGGCGTCACGCAGGCCCGGCTAACGGCGACGGGCTTGGCGGCGGCCCCATATCGACTCGGGTCTCTCTTCATCCCGTATAAATCTTTCGCCTTTTACTAAAGATTTCCGTGGAGAGGGATAGCGATGAGTTCATGGTATTTTTGGAGGCTCTGCCCAAGCAGAGCTGCACTGCTGCTGTCAAAGGAAGACTGGGCCCGGCTTAGCGGCTGGCGTTAGGTGCCCGGTGGCGCGGCTGTGGTCTCCCTGGATCACGCGTGGACTCGCCGGGCGACACCTGCCAGAGGGGCTGGTGAGGGCTGAGCCGCGCCAGCTCCGTCGGCATCCCGCATGCCGGCGCCCGGCGGGGCGCAATTTGTGGGTATCGCTTCTCGGCCTTTTGGCTAAGATCAAGTTTTTAAAAACTTTTGGCGTTTTTCTTAGCCGTTTTACCCGTCGTGTTTTTTAGTTTAGCGGATACCAAGGGGATCCTAATGCGTGCCCAGCAGGTGGCCTGACCGCCGCTGCCACGGGGTGAACCTTGGTATCCTGTTTTAGTGTTTTTCAGCCCTTGTTTGTTTTTATTCACTTTTATTATTTTATTTTTTAGTCTAGTTTTTAGCTCAGCCCGTCTTGGACTACGGCGGAAGGACCTCTGGAACACTGCGCCTTGCTCCACTCCGAGTGGGACGGCTGATGCCGGAGCACCCCAGCTGGAGGATGGCAGCTACGGCTCCCAGGACGGCAGTGACGGCCCCAGCGGCGGCTCCAGTGGCCGGGACGACCCCCTCCTCCGGACCGGGTCCGATGGTAGGTGGCGGTCTGCTTAACACGGCCCGGTTCCGTTGGAGGAACCTGGATGGAGAGGCCCAGTTTCACGACAGGGTCTTCTTCATCCGGGAGGTTGTCTTTGGTGTGCTGGGCTTTAAGCTGGAGGACCTGATCTGCGTCCAGAGGAACCATCCCCAGAGGTTTCTGGATGTTACCTTGGCCTCTGAGGAGGCATACCGGAGGGTGCTGGAGCAGAGCAAGTCCGACCACCCGCTCTTGAATATGTACTCGGTTGAGCCCTTGTGGTTTACGGACAAGCGGGTGGTAACGGTGCATGTGTTCAATCCTTACGTGTCGGCGGAGGCCGTCTGCCATTTCCTCACTAAACACGTTGAGGTTTTACCAGGACACAGAGACGTCCGGGACGAGCTGGGTGTGTGGAATGGGCGCCGCCAGTTTCAGGTGCGACTGCGGCCGGATGGAAAGGGGGGATATCTTCATCCCCCAGCCTACTTTTCCATCGGGCCCAACAGGGGGTACCTGTTCTACACTGGTCAGCCTACCTTCTGCCGGTCGTGCCAGGGCCATGGACACAAGGCGGAGGACTGCCCGGACCTTAAGTGCCGTAACTGCCTTGAGCCCGGGCACATGGCTAAGGACTGTAAGGGCCCCCAACGTTGCCGCCACTGTAGCAGCGAGGAGCACCTGGCCCGTGTCTGCCCCCAGCGCTCCTATGCGGGCGTTCTGGCGGGTGGTGGGCAGGTGAGGCGGGTGCCGGACCGGGAGCTGCTCCCTGCCCCAAAGCCAGGGGGGCCTCAGGAGAGGTCAGTGGGGGCCCAGGAAGAAGTGGCCAGGTCCCCAGTGAAGACCCCGTTGGGGGCTGAGGGGCCCCGGGCTCAGGCTGGGCAGTCCCCGCAGGCCCGGGCCGGGGTCACCAAAAGGAAGAAGAAGGGTGACCCCAAGGACAAAACTAAGAAGACGAGGAAGGAAGCAGAGGAGGCAACAGGTACCCCCAAGGAGGCGGCGCCCCCAGCTGAGGCCCCTGTACAGGTCGTATCGCCCCCCGCCCCCAAAACAGAAGATATAAGTTGGAATTTGTCAATGTTGTCCCCAGCCCTTCCCCAGGAGGACATTACCTTTTCGGGCCTGGAGGTTTCACCAAACGACCAGGCCTACCTGGAGGACTCCATGCTGGGGAAAATTCTGGGCATGAGTGGGGAGGGGGAACAGGGGTCTTAATAGCTGGTTTTAGGGTTTATAGTTTTTAAAAATTTTTATGGTTTTAATGTCTTATTGTTTTATTCTTCTTTTAATCCCCCCATGACTGGTTTTAAAATTTTTACTGTTAACGTCAGAGGGTTGAGGAACCCAGTCAAAAGGGCCGCGGTCTTTGATGAACTGACATCCTCCCCTTTCAATCTCTGTTTCTTGCAGGAAGTCCACCTCAGGGACCAGCGGGACGTGGCTCTTTTCTCACAAGCGTGGAAGAGGGGTAAGTCCTGCTGGAGCGTTGGTGGTGTCCATTCTTCAGGCGTCGGCATCCTTTTTGGTGACCGGGCCTTTGAGAATGTGAGTACCTTCACTGTAGTGCAGGGAAGGGTTTTGGGAGTGGACGCCACCTGGAGAGGTCAGCACATCCGGGCGATGTGCGTTTACGCTCCAGTGGAGGCCTCGTCCCGCATTGCGCTTTTTGAGGAGCTGGCCCAGTTTTGTGTCACTAATAGACACATAATTTTAGGAGGGGACTTCAATACTTTTTTAGAAGGGAAAGGGGATGTCAGCACTAAACATTTTAGGAATTTGATCCGCAGCCTCAACCTCTCTGATGGTTTTAAAACGTGCAACCCCACAGATCCGGGCCATACCTGGCACAACAGTCGTGGGGCCAGCAGCCGTATTGATTATATTTTAGCTTCGCCCTCTGTTGTTTTTAGGAAGGTTTTGAGGTCTCCACGGTGGTACTCGGACCATACATCGGTCGAGGCCACAGTTTCCATCGACGCCCCTACCTTCGGGAGGGGCTATTGGAAGCTGAACGTGGAGATCTTAGAAGAGAGAGACTTTAGGTCTCTCTTCCTGGATCATTTTACTGCGTGGCGGGGCTGTAAGGCAGCCTACGTCTCCACGGCCGCATGGTGGGAGAGCGTAAAAGAGAGGGTTAGAGCTCTAGCTATCCACTATTGCGGCCAGCGTAAAGCTAAAAGGCTTTACGAAATCCAACGGCTAGAGACCAGGCTGCAGAGGGAGTATGCCCGCCACAACAACGGAGGGGCTTTTAACTTTGAGGAGGTGCAGGCAGCCAAAGCTAAGCTGAGGGGCCTGCACGAGCAATCGGCTGCGGCCTCCTTGTTTTGGGCCAGGGCTTTGGAAAGGGAGGAGAATGAGAAATGTACAGCCTTCTTCTTTAATAAGGTGAAACTGGCCCGTGAGGAAAAGTGTTTCACTGCCCTCCGGGACCAAGGAGGCAACCTGGTCTCCGATTCGGCCCGGATGCTGGAGGTTGCTAAATGTTTTTACGGTGACCTTTTTAAGAAAAGGGAGACCGAACCTGAGCTAGGGGAGCAGTTTTTATCTAAACTCAAACCTAGTCTTCCCAGTGAGGCAAGGGACAGCTTAGATGCCCCCTTCACTCTAGCCGAGCTGACTGAGGTGCTAGGCAAAATGAACCGGCGCAAAGTTCCTGGTCTCGATGGACTCCCCGTGGAATTCTATTCCACGTTTTGGGAAGTCCTCGGGCCGGAGCTGCTAGAAGTGGCTGAGGACGTGCAGCGTCAGGGCATGCTCACCAAGAGCATGCGGTCAGGGGTCTTGTCTTTGTTGTACAAGAAGGGCGATCGTGCCGAACTTGGCAACTGGAGACCCCTGACAATGCTTTGCGTAGATGCAAAGATCATAGCAAAGACCCTAACTGAGCGCCTAAAAAAGGCCATGACCCACCTGGTCCATAGTGACCAGACTTGCGGGGTCCCGGGTCGATCTGCGACTTGGAATTTACATTTAATTCGGGACGCGATCGCCTGGGCTGAGGACAGGAATGTCCCTCTGGCACTCGTTAGCTTGGACCAGGAGAAGGCGTTTGACCGAGTGGACCACTGCTTCCTGTTTGGGGTATTGAGCAGGCTAGGTTTTGGGCCTAAGTTCTTGGGATGGGTTCATGCGCTTTATACTGAGGTTGGTAGCCATGTGTCGATTAATGGTTCCCTCAGTGATTGGGTTCCCCAGTCAAGTGGAGTGAGGCAGGGTTGCCCTCTCTCCCCCCTCCTCTACGCTCTATATATAGAGCCGTTGGCGAGCGCCATCCGTGCCCATCCAGGTATCAACGGCCTGATCCTGCCAGGGAGTGGGGGCCTGACGGTAAAGCTGGCCCAGTACGCAGACGATACCACTCTGTTTGTGTGCTCGGACCATGCGCTCGGTCACGCCCTGGGCTTGGTGCAGGCGTTCGGGAAGGCCTCCGGGGCTGCACTTAACCTTAGCAAGTCGGTGGTCAAGTACTTTGGCAGCTGGAAGGCGAGAGAGGACGTCCCGGGGGGGCTCACTCTCTGCGGCGGCCCTCTCAAGGTGTTGGGGGTTAACTTTCTTTCGAAAGGTGCTGCCCGGGTAAACTGGGAAGAGCGTTTGACGATCGCCAGGCGGAAGATGGGGATGTGGAAGGCCAGGTCCCTGTCCTTCCTGGGTAAGGTTCTCGCCTTGAAGGTTGATATCCTTCCTACCCTCCTCTACCTCGCCCATGTGTTCCCCATGCCCCGCTTCATGCGGAGAGGCTTAACTAAGGATGTGTTTAACCTTGTTTGGGGCGGCAGGTATGAGTACGTGAGGAGGGAAGTGATGTACCTTGGAAAGGACAGTGGGGGGAGGGATGTTCCTGACTTCCCTCTCAAGCTTGACTGCCTGTTCTTCTCCCAGATCTGTGCACGTCTGGTGGCTCCCCTAGAACACCCCCACCAGTATTTTGTTCACTTGTGGCTGGCCCTGCCCATGAGACGTCTGTTGACGTCGTGGTCCAACGCCGGGCCCAAGGCGGAGACGCTGCCGACCCACTATCACCATGCTATTAAGTGGAGTAAGTCTCTTCCGGCAGGTCTCCCCCCAGGGACCCTCACCAGGCACCGAGCCCTGTATCGGGCTGTGCTGGTGAAGAGGGGAACCCGTGCTGTGCTGGGCCTGGAGAAGGACACCTGGACCAGGATCCAGCCCAAGGGGTTGGATAACCGGCTGCAGGACCTGAACTGGCAGTGTGTGCATGGTAAGCTGCCGGTCAGGGATGTACTGTACAGGCACAAGCTGACCAGACACTCAGGCTGCCCACGTCCCGAGTGCTCAGAGGAGGAGACCCTCAGGCACGCCTTTTGGGACTGTGGGTATGCCAGGGAGGTCTGGAGATCAGTGCAAGGCCTGTGCAGGAAACTAGACCCGCAGTTTCCTACGATAAGGTGATGATGGGGTGGCCCCAAGGTCCTCAGACTCCCTTCCCGCCCCGGATGTGGCTGCTGATCAGCATGACCAAACGTGAACTTTGGAATGCAAGGTCGGCACTCATCCATAAAGGGGCAGATTTGAGGGCCTGGGGATTATATCGAAAGATTGTGGCGGACTTGGATTTCAGGATGGAGCGGGACATCATCCAGTGGGGCTATCACGAGGCCAAGGAAAGGTGGAAGGGCCTTCTGCGGCCATAGCCCCACTAACATCTTGGTGAGTACGAGCTCCATCCAGGAAGGTCGGTGTGGCACGTGAGTTGTGAACGCACGCACCTTATACTGTGCCTTTCTTGGTGGTGCGTTAATGTTTTTTTTTTCAGTGTCACACCATAAAGTTCACAAGGATCGGAAACCCTTTGCAATGGGATTTTAAGCCTGGGGGTGATTTTGAAAATAACCACTGACACTCAATGGTTTTTGATTAATATTTGCTTATTTATTGAATGTCTGGTGTGGTTTATGTATTTTATATTTAAATTTTAAACTCTGATATGGGCTGAATTTTAACGGTGTGTTAATGTCTTGTTTGAAATCCTTTTAAGGAGATTATAATTGTAATATTTTATTGATTGAAATAAAAATTGTAATTGAATTTGAAATAGCCGGAATGATGAGTGAAGGTTGGCCGAGTTGATGAAGTGACGGGTATCCAACTCTGACTGGTTAGATAAAAAAAAAAAAAAAAAAAAAAAAAAAAAAAATCTGTTCTTATCAGTTTAATATCTGATACGTCCCCCATGGAGGGGACCACATATTAAACGGATTTTTGGAACAGGGAGCCGGAAGTGGGGCTTGCCCCGTCCGCTCCACGCATCGACCCGGTATTGCAGTGCTTCCGGGAATGGTGCACCTCTACTGCCCCCTGTTGTCGAAAGGCAGAACTGACTGACTGACTGACTGACTGACTGACTGACTGACTGAGTGAGTGAGTGAGTGAGTGAGTGAGTGACTAATAGACTGAGTGCTGTGAGGGGGGGGGCCCTGTCTGTGCGTGGCCCCCGTTTCCCGCCGTTTTTCTTTTTTTTTTTTTTTTTTTTTTTTTAAAGGAAGGTGACACACTGTTTGTGCGGTGGACAGCTGCGCTGAGGTAAGGCATGATGTCATCTTTGCCTTTTGAATTTCCCCTCATGTTTGTTAAAATGATTGCTGTCTTTTGAGAGGACAGGAGGACAGGGAGGAGTCGGGGCCCCGAGGACGGCGGCTGCGACGCCCCTGGGCATTCTACTCCGAGCGGGGGCGTCACGCAGGCCCGGCTAACGGCGACGGGCTTGGCGGCGGCCCCATATCGACTCGGGTCTCTCTTCATCCCGTATAAATCTTTCGCCTTTTACTAAAGATTTCCGTGGAGAGGGATAGCGATGAGTTCATGGTATTTTTGGAGGCTCTGCCCAAGCAGAGCTGCACTGCTGCTGTCAAAGGAAGACTGGGCCCGGCTTAGCGGCTGGCGTTAGGTGCCCGGTGGCGCGGCTGTGGTCTCCCTGGATCACGCGTGGACTCGCCGGGCGACACCTGCCAGAGGGGCTGGTGAGGGCTGAGCCGCGCCAGCTCCGTCGGCATCCCGCATGCCGGCGCCCGGCGGGGCGCAATTTGTGGGTATCGCTTCTCGGCCTTTTGGCTAAGATCAAGTTTTTAAAAACTTTTGGCGTTTTTCTTAGCCGTTTTACCCGTCGTGTTTTTTAGTTTAGCGGATACCAAGGGGATCCTAATGCGTGCCCAGCAGGTGGCCTGACCGCCGCTGCCACGGGGTGAACCTTGGTATCCTGTTTTAGTGTTTTTCAGCCCTTGTTTGTTTTTATTCACTTTTATTATTTTATTTTTTAGTCTAGTTTTTAGCTCAGCCCGTCTTGGACTACGGCGGAAGGACCTCTGGAACACTGCGCCTTGCTCCACTCCGAGTGGGACGGCTGATGTCGGAGCACCCCAGCTGGAGGATGGCAGCTACGGCTCCCAGGACGGCAGTGACGGCCCCAGCGGCGGCTCCAGTGGCCGGGACGACCCCCTCCTCCGGACCGGGTCCGATGGTAGGTGGCGGTCTGCTTAACACGGCCCGGTTCCGTTGGAGGAACCTGGATGGAGAGGCCCAGTTTCACGACAGGGTCTTCTTCATCCGGGAGGTTGTCTTTGGTGTGCTGGGCTTTAAGCTGGAGGACCTGATCTGCGTCCAGAGGAACCATCCCCAGAGGTTTCTGGATGTTACCTTGGCCTCTGAGGAGGCATACCGGAGGGTGCTGGAGCAGAGCAAGTCCGACCACCCGCTCTTGAATATGTACTCGGTTGAGCCCTTGTGGTTTACGGACAAGCGGGTGGTAACGGTGCATGTGTTCAATCCTTACGTGTCGGCGGAGGCCGTCTGCCATTTCCTCACTAAACACGTTGAGGTTTTACCAGGACACAGAGACGTCCGGGACGAGCTGGGTGTGTGGAATGGGCGCCGCCAGTTTCAGGTGCGACTGCGGCCGGATGGAAAGGGGGGATATCTTCATCCCCCAGCCTACTTTTCCATCGGGCCCAACAGGGGGTACCTGTTCTACACTGGTCAGCCTACCTTCTGCCGGTCGTGCCAGGGCCATGGACACAAGGCGGAGGACTGCCCGGACCTTAAGTGCCGTAACTGCCTTGAGCCCGGGCACATGGCTAAGGACTGTAAGGGCCCCCAACGTTGCCGCCACTGTAGCAGCGAGGAGCACCTGGCCCGTGTCTGCCCCCAGCGCTCCTATGCGGGCGTTCTGGCGGGTGGTGGGCAGGTGAGGCGGGTGCCGGACCGGGAGCTGCTCCCTGCCCCAAAGCCAGGGGGGCCTCAGGAGAGGTCAGTGGGGGCCCAGGAAGAAGTGGCCAGGTCCCCAGTGAAGACCCCGTTGGGGGCTGAGGGGCCCCGGGCTCAGGCTGGGCAGTCCCCGCAGGCCCGGGCCGGGGTCACCAAAAGGAAGAAGAAGGGTGACCCCAAGGACAAAACTAAGAAGACGAGGAAGGAAGCAGAGGAGGCAACAGGTACCCCCAAGGAGGCGGCGCCCCCAGCTGAGGCCCCTGTACAGGTCGTATCGCCCCCCGCCCCCAAAACAGAAGATATAAGTTGGAATTTGTCAATGTTGTCCCCAGCCCTTCCCCAGGAGGACATTACCTTTTCGGGCCTGGAGGTTTCACCAAACGACCAGGCCTACCTGGAGGACTCCATGCTGGGGAAAATTCTGGGCATGAGTGGGGAGGGGGAACAGGGGTCTTAATAGCTGGTTTTAGGGTTTATAGTTTTTAAAAATTTTTATGGTTTTAATGTCTTATTGTTTTATTCTTCTTTTAATCCCCCCATGACTGGTTTTAAAATTTTTACTGTTAACGTCAGAGGGTTGAGGAACCCAGTCAAAAGGGCCGCGGTCTTTGATGAACTGACATCCTCCCCTTTCAATCTCTGTTTCTTGCAGGAAGTCCACCTCAGGGACCAGCGGGACGTGGCTCTTTTCTCACAAGCGTGGAAGAGGGGTAAGTCCTGCTGGAGCGTTGGTGGTGTCCATTCTTCAGGCGTCGGCATCCTTTTTGGTGACCGGGCCTTTGAGAATGTGAGTACCTTCACTGTAGTGCAGGGAAGGGTTTTGGGAGTGGACGCCACCTGGAGAGGTCAGCACATCCGGGCGATGTGCGTTTACGCTCCAGTGGAGGCCTCGTCCCGCATTGCGCTTTTTGAGGAGCTGGCCCAGTTTTGTGTCACTAATAGACACATAATTTTAGGAGGGGACTTCAATACTTTTTTAGAAGGGAAAGGGGATGTCAGCACTAAACATTTTAGGAATTTGATCCGCAGCCTCAACCTCTCTGATGGTTTTAAAACGTGCAACCCCACAGATCCGGGCCATACCTGGCACAACAGTCGTGGGGCCAGCAGCCGTATTGATTATATTTTAGCTTCGCCCTCTGTTGTTTTTAGGAAGGTTTTGAGGTCTCCACGGTGGTACTCGGACCATACATCGGTCGAGGCCACAGTTTCCATCGACGCCCCTACCTTCGGGAGGGGCTATTGGAAGCTGAACGTGGAGATCTTAGAAGAGAGAGACTTTAGGTCTCTCTTCCTGGATCATTTTACTGCGTGGCGGGGCTGTAAGGCAGCCTACGTCTCCACGGCCGCATGGTGGGAGAGCGTAAAAGAGAGGGTTAGAGCTCTAGCTATCCACTATTGCGGCCAGCGTAAAGCTAAAAGGCTTTACGAAATCCAACGGCTAGAGACCAGGCTGCAGAGGGAGTATGCCCGCCACAACAACGGAGGGGCTTTTAACTTTGAGGAGGTGCAGGCAGCCAAAGCTAAGCTGAGGGGCCTGCACGAGCAATCGGCTGCGGCCTCCTTGTTTTGGGCCAGGGCTTTGGAAAGGGAGGAGAATGAGAAATGTACAGCCTTCTTCTTTAATAAGGTGAAACTGGCCCGTGAGGAAAAGTGTTTCACTGCCCTCCGGGACCAAGGAGGCAACCTGGTCTCCGATTCGGCCCGGATGCTGGAGGTTGCTAAATGTTTTTACGGTGACCTTTTTAAGAAAAGGGAGACCGAACCTGAGCTAGGGGAGCAGTTTTTATCTAAACTCAAACCTAGTCTTCCCAGTGAGGCAAGGGACAGCTTAGATGCCCCCTTCACTCTAGCCGAGCTGACTGAGGTGCTAGGCAAAATGAACCGGCGCAAAGTTCCTGGTCTCGATGGACTCCCCGTGGAATTCTATTCCACGTTTTGGGAAGTCCTCGGGCCGGAGCTGCTAGAAGTGGCTGAGGACGTGCAGCGTCAGGGCATGCTCACCAAGAGCATGCGGTCAGGGGTCTTGTCTTTGTTGTACAAGAAGGGCGATCGTGCCGAACTTGGCAACTGGAGACCCCTGACAATGCTTTGCGTAGATGCAAAGATCATAGCAAAGACCCTAACTGAGCGCCTAAAAAAGGCCATGACCCACCTGGTCCATAGTGACCAGACTTGCGGGGTCCCGGGTCGATCTGCGACTTGGAATTTACATTTAATTCGGGACGCGATCGCCTGGGCTGAGGACAGGAATGTCCCTCTGGCACTCGTTAGCTTGGACCAGGAGAAGGCGTTTGACCGAGTGGACCACTGCTTCCTGTTTGGGGTATTGAGCAGGCTAGGTTTTGGGCCTAAGTTCTTGGGATGGGTTCATGCGCTTTATACTGAGGTTGGTAGCCATGTGTCGATTAATGGTTCCCTCAGTGATTGGGTTCCCCAGTCAAGTGGAGTGAGGCAGGGTTGCCCTCTCTCCCCCCTCCTCTACGCTCTATATATAGAGCCGTTGGCGAGCGCCATCCGTGCCCATCCAGGTATCAACGGCCTGATCCTGCCAGGGAGTGGGGGCCTGACGGTAAAGCTGGCCCAGTACGCAGACGATACCACTCTGTTTGTGTGCTCGGACCATGCGCTCGGTCACGCCCTGGGCTTGGTGCAGGCGTTCGGGAAGGCCTCCGGGGCTGCACTTAACCTGAGCAAGTCGGTGGTCAAGTACTTTGGCAGCTGGAAGGCGAGAGAGGACGTCCCGGGGGGGCTCACTCTCTGCGGCGGCCCTCTCAAGGTGTTGGGGGTTAACTTTCTTTCGAAAGGTGCTGCCCGGGTAAACTGGGAAGAGCGTTTGACGATCGCCAGGCGGAAGATGGGGATGTGGAAGGCCAGGTCCCTGTCCTTCCTGGGTAAGGTTCTCGCCTTGAAGGTTGATATCCTTCCCACCCTCCTCTACCTCGCCCATGTGTTCCCCATGCCCCGCTTCATGCGGAGAGGCTTAACTAAGGATGTGTTTAACCTTGTTTGGGGCGGCAGGTATGAGTATGTGAGGAGGGAAGTGATGTACCTTGGAAAGGACAGTGGGGGGAGGGATGTTCCTGACTTCCCTCTCAAGCTTGACTGCCTGTTCTTCTCCCAGATCTGTGCACGTCTGGTGGCTCCCCTAGAACACCCCCACCAGTATTTTGTTCACTTGTGGCTGGCCCTGCCCATGAGACGTCTGTTGACGTCGTGGTCCAACGCCGGGCCCAAGGCGGAGACGCTGCCGACCCACTATCACCATGCTATTAAGTGGAGTAAGTCTCTTCCGGCAGGTCTCCCCCCAGGGACCCTCACCAGGCACCGAGCCCTGTATCGGGCTGTGCTGGTGAAGAGGGGAACCCGTGCTGTGCTGGGCCTGGAGAAGGACACCTGGACCAGGATCCAGCCCAAGGGGTTGGATAACCGGCTGCAGGACCTGAACTGGCAGTGTGTGCATGGTAAGCTGCCGGTCAGGGATGTACTGTACAGGCACAAGCTGACCAGACACTCAGGCTGCCCACGTCCCGAGTGCTCAGAGGAGGAGACCCTCAGGCACGCCTTTTGGGACTGTGGGTATGCCAGGGAGGTCTGGAGATCAGTGCAAGGCCTGTGCAGGAAACTAGACCCGCAGTTTCCTACGATAAGGTGATGATGGGGTGGCCCCAAGGTCCTCAGACTCCCTTCCCGCCCCGGATGTGGCTGCTGATCAGCATGACCAAACGTGAACTTTGGAATGCAAGGTCGGCACTCATCCATAAAGGGGCAGATTTGAGGGCCTGGGGATTATATCGAAAGATTGTGGCGGACTTGGATTTCAGGATGGAGCGGGACATCATCCAGTGGGGCTATCACGAGGCCAAGGAAAGGTGGAAGGGCCTTCTGCGGCCATAGCCCCACTAACATCTTGGTGAGTACGAGCTCCATCCAGGAAGGTCGGTGTGGCACGTGAGTTGTGAACGCACGCACCTTATACTGTGCCTTTCTTGGTGGTGCGTTAATGTTTTTTTTTTCAGTGTCACACCATAAAGTTCACAAGGATCGGAAACCCTTTGCAATGGGATTTTAAGCCTGGGGGTGATTTTGAAAATAACCACTGACACTCAATGGTTTTTGATTAATATTTGCTTATTTATTGAATGTCTGGTGTGGTTTATGTATTTTATATTTAAATTTTAAACTCTGATATGGGCTGAATTTTAACGGTGTGTTAATGTCTTGTTTGAAATCCTTTTAAGGAGATTATAATTGTAATATTTTATTGATTGAAATAAAAATTGTAATTGAATTTGAAATAGCCGGAATGATGAGTGAAGGTTGGCCGAGTTGATGAAGTGACGGGTATCCAACTCTGACTGGTTAGATAAAAAAAAAAAAAAAAAAAAAAAAAAAAAAAAATCTGTTCTTATCAGTTTAATATCTGATACGTCCCCCATGGAGGGGACCACATATTAAACGGATTTTTGGAACAGGGAGCCGGAAGTGGGGCTTGCCCCGTCCGCTCCACGCATCGACCCGGTATTGCAGTGCTTCCGGGAATGGTGCACCTCTACTGCCCCCTGTTGTCGAAAGGCAGAACTGACTGACTGACTGACTGACTGACTGAGTGAGTGAGTGAGTGAGTGACTAATAGACTGAGTGCTGTGAGGGGGGGGGCCCTGTCTGTGCGTGGCCCCCGTTTCCCGCCGTTTTTCTTTTTTTTTTTTTTTATTTTTTTTTTTTTTTAAAGGAAGGTGACACACTGTTTGTGCGGTGGACAGCTGCGCTGAGGTAAGGCATGATGTCATCTTTGCCTTTTGAATTTCCCCTCATGTTTGTTAAAATGATTGCTGTCTTTTGAGAGGACAGGAGGACAGGGAGGAGTCGGGGCCCCGAGGACGGCGGCTGCGACGCCCCTGGGCATTCTACTCCGAGCGGGGGCGTCACGCAGGCCCGGCTAACGGCGACGGGCTTGGCGGCGGCCCCATATCGACTCGGGTCTCTCTTCATCCCGTATAAATCTTTCGCCTTTTACTAAAGATTTCCGTGGAGAGGGATAGCGATGAGTTCATGGTATTTTTGGAGGCTCTGCCCAAGCAGAGCTGCACTGCTGCTGTCAAAGGAAGACTGGGCCCGGCTTAGCGGCTGGCGTTAGGTGCCCGGTGGCGCGGCTGTGGTCTCCCTGGATCACGCGTGGACTCGCCGGGCGACACCTGCCAGAGGGGCTGGTGAGGGCTGAGCCGCGCCAGCTCCGTCGGCATCCCGCATGCCGGCGCCCGGCGGGGCGCAATTTGTGGGTATCGCTTCTCGGCCTTTTGGCTAAGATCAAGTTTTTAAAAACTTTTGGCGTTTTTCTTAGCCGTTTTACCCGTCGTGTTTTTTAGTTTAGCGGATACCAAGGGGATCCTAATGCGTGCCCAGCAGGTGGCCTGACCGCCGCTGCCACGGGGTGAACCTTGGTATCCTGTTTTAGTGTTTTTCAGCCCTTGTTTGTTTTTATTCACTTTTATTATTTTATTTTTTAGTCTAGTTTTTAGCTCAGCCCGTCTTGGACTACGGCGGAAGGACCTCTGGAACACTGCGCCTTGCTCCACTCCGAGTGGGACGGCTGATGCCGGAGCACCCCAGCTGGAGGATGGCAGCTACGGCTCCCAGGACGGCAGTGACGGCCCCAGCGGCGGCTCCAGTGGCCGGGACGACCCCCTCCTCCGGACCGGGTCCGATGGTAGGTGGCGGTCTGCTTAACACGGCCCGGTTCCGTTGGAGGAACCTGGATGGAGAGGCCCAGTTTCACGACAGGGTCTTCTTCATCCGGGAGGTTGTCTTTGGTGTGCTGGGCTTTAAGCTGGAGGACCTGATCTGCGTCCAGAGGAACCATCCCCAGAGGTTTCTGGATGTTACCTTGGCCTCTGAGGAGGCATACCGGAGGGTGCTGGAGCAGAGCAAGTCCGACCACCCGCTCTTGAATATGTACTCGGTTGAGCCCTTGTGGTTTACGGACAAGCGGGTGGTAACGGTGCATGTGTTCAATCCTTACGTGTCGGCGGAGGCCGTCTGCCATTTCCTCACTAAACACGTTGAGGTTTTACCAGGACACAGAGACGTCCGGGACGAGCTGGGTGTGTGGAATGGGCGCCGCCAGTTTCAGGTGCGACTGCGGCCGGATGGAAAGGGGGGATATCTTCATCCCCCAGCCTACTTTTCCATCGGGCCCAACAGGGGGTACCTGTTCTACACTGGTCAGCCTACCTTCTGCCGGTCGTGCCAGGGCCATGGACACAAGGCGGAGGACTGCCCGGACCTTAAGTGCCGTAACTGCCTTGAGCCCGGGCACATGGCTAAGGACTGTAAGGGCCCCCAACGTTGCCGCCACTGTAGCAGCGAGGAGCACCTGGCCCGTGTCTGCCCCCAGCGCTCCTATGCGGGCGTTCTGGCGGGTGGTGGGCAGGTGAGGCGGGTGCCGGACCGGGAGCTGCTCCCTGCCCCAAAGCCAGGGGGGCCTCAGGAGAGGTCAGTGGGGGCCCAGGAAGAAGTGGCCAGGTCCCCAGTGAAGACCCCGTTGGGGGCTGAGGGGCCCCGGGCTCAGGCTGGGCAGTCCCCGCAGGCCCGGGCCGGGGTCACCAAAAGGAAGAAGAAGGGTGACCCCAAGGACAAAACTAAGAAGACGAGGAAGGAAGCAGAGGAGGCAACAGGTACCCCCAAGGAGGCGGCGCCCCCAGCTGAGGCCCCTGTACAGGTCGTATCGCCCCCCGCCCCCAAAACAGAAGATATAAGTTGGAATTTGTCAATGTTGTCCCCAGCCCTTCCCCAGGAGGACATTACCTTTTCGGGCCTGGAGGTTTCACCAAACGACCAGGCCTACCTGGAGGACTCCATGCTGGGGAAAATTCTGGGCATGAGTGGGGAGGGGGAACAGGGGTCTTAATAGCTGGTTTTAGGGTTTATAGTTTTTAAAAATTTTTATGGTTTTAATGTCTTATTGTTTTATTTTTCTTTTAATCCCCCCATGACTGGTTTTAAAATTTTTACTGTTAACGTCAGAGGGTTGAGGAACCCAGTCAAAAGGGCCGCGGTCTTTGATGAACTGACATCCTCCCCTTTCAATCTCTGTTTCTTGCAGGAAGTCCACCTCAGGGACCAGCGGGACGTGGCTCTTTTCTCACAAGCGTGGAAGAGGGGTAAGTCCTGCTGGAGCGTTGGTGGTGTCCATTCTTCAGGCGTCGGCATCCTTTTTGGTGACCGGGCCTTTGAGAATGTGAGTACCTTCACTGTAGTGCAGGGAAGGGTTTTGGGAGTGGACGCCACCTGGAGAGGTCAGCACATCCGGGCGATGTGCGTTTACGCTCCAGTGGAGGCCTCGTCCCGCATTGCGCTTTTTGAGGAGCTGGCCCAGTTTTGTGTCACTAATAGACACATAATTTTAGGAGGGGACTTCAATACTTTTTTAGAAGGGAAAGGGGATGTCAGCACTAAACATTTTAGGAATTTGATCCGCAGCCTCAACCTCTCTGATGGTTTTAAAACGTGCAACCCCACAGATCCGGGCCATACCTGGCACAACAGTCGTGGGGCCAGCAGCCGTATTGATTATATTTTAGCTTCGCCCTCTGTTGTTTTTAGGAAGGTTTTGAGGTCTCCACGGTGGTACTCGGACCATACATCGGTCGAGGCCACAGTTTCCATTGACGCCCCTACCTTCGGGAGGGGCTATTGGAAGCTGAACGTGGAGATCTTAGAAGAGAGAGACTTTAGGTCTCTCTTCCTGGATCATTTTACTGCGTGGCGGGGCTGTAAGGCAGCCTACGTCTCCACGGCCGCATGGTGGGAGAGCGTAAAAGAGAGGGTTAGAGCTCTAGCTATCCACTATTGCGGCCAGCGTAAAGCTAAAAGGCTTTACGAAATCCAACGGCTAGAGACCAGGCTGCAGAGGGAGTATGCCCGCCACAACAACGGAGGGGCTTTTAACTTTGAGGAGGTGCAGGCAGCCAAAGCTAAGCTGAGGGGCCTGCACGAGCAATCGGCTGCGGCCTCCTTGTTTTGGGCCAGGGCTTTGGAAAGGGAGGAGAATGAGAAATGTACAGCCTTCTTCTTTAATAAGGTGAAACTGGCCCGTGAGGAAAAGTGTTTCACTGCCCTCCGGGACCAAGGAGGCAACCTGGTCTCCGATTCGGCCCGGATGCTGGAGGTTGCTAAATGTTTTTACGGTGACCTTTTTAAGAAAAGGGAGACCGAACCTGAGCTAGGGGAGCAGTTTTTATCTAAACTCAAACCTAGTCTTCCCAGTGAGGCAAGGGACAGCTTAGATGCCCCCTTCACTCTAGCCGAGCTGACTGAGGTGCTAGGCAAAATGAACCGGCGCAAAGTTCCTGGTCTCGATGGACTCCCCGTGGAATTCTATTCCACGTTTTGGGAAGTCCTCGGGCCGGAGCTGCTAGAAGTGGCTGAGGACGTGCAGCGTCAGGGCATGCTCACCAAGAGCATGCGGTCAGGGGTCTTGTCTTTGTTGTACAAGAAGGGCGATCGTGCCGAACTTGGCAACTGGAGACCCCTGACAATGCTTTGCGTAGATGCAAAGATCATAGCAAAGACCCTAACTGAGCGCCTAAAAAAGGCCATGACCCACCTGGTCCATAGTGACCAGACTTGCGGGGTCCCGGGTCGATCTGCGACTTGGAATTTACATTTAATTCGGGACGCGATCGCCTGGGCTGAGGACAGGAATGTCCCTCTGGCACTCGTTAGCTTGGACCAGGAGAAGGCGTTTGACCGAGTGGACCACTGCTTCCTGTTTGGGGTATTGAGCAGGCTAGGTTTTGGGCCTAAGTTCTTGGGATGGGTTCATGCGCTTTATACTGAGGTTGGTAGCCATGTGTCGATTAATGGTTCCCTCAGTGATTGGGTTCCCCAGTCAAGTGGAGTGAGGCAGGGTTGCCCTCTCTCCCCCCTCCTCTACGCTCTATATATAGAGCCGTTGGCGAGCGCCATCCGTGCCCATCCAGGTATCAACGGCCTGATCCTGCCAGGGAGTGGGGGCCTGACGGTAAAGCTGGCCCAGTACGCAGACGATACCACTCTGTTTGTGTGCTCGGACCATGCGCTCGGTCACGCCCTGGGCTTGGTGCAGGCGTTCGGGAAGGCCTCCGGGGCTGCACTTAACCTGAGCAAGTCGGTGGTCAAGTACTTTGGCAGCTGGAAGGCGAGAGAGGACGTCCCGGGGGGGCTCACTCTCTGCGGCGGCCCTCTCAAGGTGTTGGGGGTTAACTTTCTTTCGAAAGGTGCTGCCCGGGTAAACTGGGAAGAGCGTTTGACGATCGCCAGGCGGAAGATGGGGATGTGGAAGGCCAGGTCCCTGTCCTTCCTGGGTAAGGTTCTCGCCTTGAAGGTTGATATCCTTCCCACCCTCCTCTACCTCGCCCATGTGTTCCCCATGCCCCGCTTCATGCGGAGAGGCTTAACTAAGGATGTGTTTAACCTTGTTTGGGGCGGCAGGTATGAGTATGTGAGGAGGGAAGTGATGTACCTTGGAAAGGACAGTGGGGGGAGGGATGTTCCTGACTTCCCTCTCAAGCTTGACTGCCTGTTCTTCTCCCAGATCTGTGCACGTCTGGTGGCTCCCCTAGAACACCCCCACCAGTATTTTGTTCACTTGTGGCTGGCCCTGCCCATGAGACGTCTGTTGACGTCGTGGTCCAACGCCGGGCCCAAGGCGGAGACGCTGCCGACCCACTATCACCATGCTATTAAGTGGAGTAAGTCTCTTCCGGCAGGTCTCCCCCCAGGGACCCTCACCAGGCACCGAGCCCTGTATCGGGCTGTGCTGGTGAAGAGGGGAACCCGTGCTGTGCTGGGCCTGGAGAAGGACACCTGGACCAGGATCCAGCCCAAGGGGTTGGATAACCGGCTGCAGGACCTGAACTGGCAGTGTGTGCATGGTAAGCTGCCGGTCAGGGATGTACTGTACAGGCACAAGCTGACCAGATACTCAGGCTGCCCACGTCCCGAGTGCTCAGAGGAGGAGACCCTCAGGCACGCCTTTTGGGACTGTGGGTATGCCAGGGAGGTCTGGAGATCAGTGCAAGGCCTGTGCAGGAAACTAGACCCGCAGTTTGTGTTGTCCTACGATAAGGTGATGATGGGGTGGCCCCAAGGTCCTCAGACTCCCTTCCCGCCCCGGATGTGGCTGCTGATCAGCATGACCAAACGTGAACTTTGGAATGCAAGGTCGGCACTCATCCATAAAGGGGCAGATTTGAGGGCCTGGGGATTATATCGAAAGATTGTGGCGGACTTGGATTTCAGGATGGAGCGGGACATCATCCAGTGGGGCTATCACGAGGCCAAGGAAAGGTGGAAGGGCCTTCTGCGGCCATAGCCCCACTAACATCTTGGTGAGTACGAGCTCCATCCAGGAAGGTCGGTGTGGCACGTGAGTTGTGAACGCACGCACCTTATACTGTGCCTTTCTTGGTGGTGCGTTAATGTTTTTTTTTTCAGTGTCACACCATAAAGTTCACAAGGATCGGAAACCCTTTGCAATGGGATTTTAAGCCTGGGGGTGATTTTGAAAATAACCACTGACACTCAATGGTTTTTGATTAATATTTGCTTATTTATTGAATGTCTGGTGTGGTTTATGTATTTTATATTTAAATTTTAAACTCTGATATGGGCTGAATTTTAACGGTGTGTTAATGTCTTGTTTGAAATCCTTTTAAGGAGATTATAATTGTAATATTTTATTGATTGAAATAAAAATTGTAATTGAATTTGAAATAGCCGGAATGATGAGTGAAGGTTGGCCGAGTTGATGAAGTGACGGGTATCCAACTCTGACTGGTTAGATAAAAAAAAAAAAAAAAAAAAAAAAAAAAAAATCTGTTCTTATCAGTTTAATATCTGATACGTCCCCCATGGAGGGGACCACATATTAAACGGATTTTTGGAACAGGGAGCCGGAAGTGGGGCTTGCCCCGTCCGCTCCACGCATCGACCCGGTATTGCAGTGCTTCCGGGAATGGTGCACCTCTACTGCCCCCTGTTGTCGAAAGGCAGAACTGACTGACTGACTGACTGACTGACTGACTGACTGAGTGACTAATAGACTGAGTGCTGTGAGGGGGGCGGCCCTGTCTGTGCGTGGCCCCCGTTTCCCGCCGTTTTTCTTTTTTTTTTTTTTTTTTTTTTTTTTAAAGGAAGGTGACACACTGTTTGTGCGGTGGACAGCTGCGCTGAGGTAAGGCATGATGTCATCTTTGCCTTTTGAATTTCCCCTCATGTTTGTTAAAATGATTGCTGTCTTTTGAGAGGACAGGAGGACAGGGAGGAGTCGGGGCCCCGAGGACGGCGGCTGCGACGCCCCTGGGCATTCTACTCCGAGCGGGGGCGTCACGCAGGCCCGGCTAACGGCGACGGGCTTGGCGGCGGCCCCATATCGACTCGGGTCTCTCTTCATCCCGTATAAATCTTTCGCCTTTTACTAAAGATTTCCGTGGAGAGGGATAGCGATGAGTTCATGGTATTTTTGGAGGCTCTGCCCAAGCAGAGCTGCACTGCTGCTGTCAAAGGAAGACTGGGCCCGGCTTAGCGGCTGGCGTTAGGTGCCCGGTGGCGCGGCTGTGGTCTCCCTGGATCACGCGTGGACTCGCCGGGCGACACCTGCCAGAGGGGCTGGTGAGGGCTGAGCCGCGCCAGCTCCGTCGGCATCCCGCATGCCGGCGCCCGGCGGGGCGCAATTTGTGGGTATCGCTTCTCGGCCTTTTGGCTAAGATCAAGTGGATTTTATGCTCTTTTTTATCGCTTTTAAAGGACTGCGTCGGGTTTTTTAGAGGAAGGCACGGTGACCCTAATGCGTGACCAGTAGGTGGCTTGACCGCCGCTGCCACGGGGCGACCCGTGCCTTCCTTTTAGCCTTTTATCCCTGCTTTTATTTTCGTTTTTATTAGGCTGGGGATCCCGCAGTGGCTGGTGGCTTGTCCGCCGCCCTGCTGGGGGAACTGGTGTTTTTATTTCTTAGCTGCTTTTATAGTTTAGTGTTCCTCGGCTCATCCCGGATCGGCGGACGGCGGCCGGACCACGGCGGACGTCGGGACCACGGCGGCAGGAGGACTCTGCTCCAGGGACGACGTCGGTGGACCTTCCCGGATGGCGACGGCCGGCGGTGCTGCGAGGAAGCCCTTCAGCGGGCCGTGGCTGGTAGCAGGCGGTGGCCTGCGTAATACCGCCCGGTTCTGCTGGAGGGCCGAAGGGGAGGTGGGCACCTTCCCTGACCGCCTGGCCTTCATCCGGGAGGTGGCCTTCGGGGAGCTGGGCCTCCGCATGGAGGACATCCTCTGTGTGCAGCGGAATGGACCTCACCAGTTCTTCGAGGTCACCCTGTCCACCGACGAGAGTTACTCCAAGGTCCTGGAGCGGAGCAAGGAGAGGGCTCAGTACCCTCTCCTGGGTCAGTATACCATCGAGCCGCTGTGGTGGCCCGACAAGCGAGTGATAACTGTACATTGTTTTAATCCTCATATCACCGCCGAGGCCGTCCGCCAGTTCCTCAACAAGTATGTGGACCTTCTTCCTGGCCACAAGGATATTCGGGATGAGCTGGGGATCTGGACTGGACGACGCCAGTTCCAGGCCCGCCTGCGCCCGGACGCTAATGGCGCGGGCGGTTTTAGTCATCCCCCAGCCTATTTTAATCTACAGGGCAATAAGGCTTACTTGTTTTATTCCGGACAGCCTCCCTTCTGCCGACAGTGTCACAGCTTCGGACACACTCTGGAGGGATGCGCCAACCTGCGCTGCCGTAACTGCCTGGAGCCGGGGCACATGGCCAGGGACTGCAAGGGCCCCCGTCGCTGCATCCACTGCAACGGTGAGGACCATCTGGCTCGTTCCTGCCCCCAACGGAAAACGTCATACGCCGACGCTCTGTTAGGCAGCAGAGCTGTCGGCAAGGAGAGTGGTGGGGGAGCGCTAGCCCCCACATTAGGGCAGGAACAGCCGGCGGCGGGGGCAGGAGGAGAAGCCCTGGCCGAGGTGGAGGAGGCCCCAGGGACAGTGACAGCGATGCAGGAGGGGTCTCCAGTCCTGGCTCCGGGCGTCAGCAGCAGGAGGAGGAAGAGCGGCGCATCCCCCCGGAGGAGGAAGAAGAGCAGAAGGGAGGTACAACCCGACGCGTCCAGCCCTCCGGCTGCCACTTTGTCAGCAGTGGCGGCCGGGGACCAAGGCCGAGAGAGTCCCCCCTCCCCGACGGTGGGGGCCCCCCATCCGGTGTGGGACTTGGGACAGTCCCCTGCGCCCCCCCAGGAGTACAGTAGTGTGCAGGATAAAGCCAATGAACAGGAGTACCTGGGGGGGCTGGAACTGGGGGGCCTTTTGGGTTTGACTGAGGAGGGGGGGCAGTAATGCGGTATTGTTTTTAATGGCTGGCTTTTATTATTTTATTGTGTTGTTTTTAATTGTATTTTACCTTTTTAACATTTCATGGCCAATTTTAATATTGTCACCTTGAATGTCAGGGGTTTGAGGAACGTTTTAAAGCGCACATCTGTTTTTAATCAGCTGGCATCTTCTCCCTTCAGCATTTGTTTTCTGCAGGAAGTCCACCTCCGGGACCAGCGGGACGAGGCTCTCTTTTCACGACAATGGAAGAGGGGTAGATCCTACTGGAGCGTAGGTGGTGTCCACTCCTCAGGCGTCGGGATCCTTTTTGGCGACCGCGCCTTTGAAGAAGTAAGATCGTTTACCGTTCTTCAAGGTAGGGTTTTGGGAGTGGACGCCACATGGAGGGGACAGCGCCTCCGGGCCATATGTGTCTACGCTCCAGTGGAGGCCTCGTCCCGTATAACTCTCTTTGAAGAGTTGTCCCCGTTTTGTGTCACAGATCGACACTTGATTTTAGGAGGGGACTTTAACATCTCGTTGGAGGGTAGACAGGATGTCAGCTCTGGGCACTTTCGCCATTTTATTCGTTCCTTTAAACTTGTTGATGGTTTTAAGACATGCAACCCCAGCATGCCGGGCTTCACCTGGCATAATAGTCGCGGAGCCAGCAGTCGCATCGACTACATTTTAGCTTCACCCCCCGTTGTTTTTAAAAAGGTGTCCCTCTCCCCACAGTGGCCCACTGACCACTTGGCAGTGGAGGCCACTGTTTCCATAGACGCCCCTGAATATGGGGGCGGCTATTGGAAAATGAACCTGCAGATCCTGGAGGAGAGCGATTTTAGACACCTTTTTTTAGATCACTTCTCCGAGTGGCAGAAGGACAAGCCTACCTTCCCCTCCGTGGCTGAATGGTGGGAGAGTGTGAAGGATAGGATCCGAACCTTCTCCATGCAGTACAGCAAGCAGCGCAGGATGGAGAAGAAATTCTCCATTCTGCAGCTGGAGAGAAGGTTGCGGGATGAATACGCCGCTCACAACAACGGGGGCGCCATCGATCACGAGCGACTGCTTGGCATAAAGGGTGAGCTGAGGCGCCTGCATGAACAGGCTGCCTCGGCCCTAATGCTCCGCGACAAAATGTGCCTGTTGGAAAACAATGAAAAGTGCAACGCCTTTTTTTTCCAGAGAGCCAGGGAAGCCCGGGAGGAGAAGAGCTTTGTCTCTCTCCGTGCCTCAAATAGCAACAAGGTGACTACAACATCAGACATGCTGGAGGTTGCCAAATTGTTTTATTGTGATCTTTTTAAGGTTAGGGACACGGACCCGGTTGTAGGGGAGCGGTTCCTAGACAACATTTTACCTTGCCTTCCCAGTGACATTCGTGACGGCTTAGAAGCCCCCATCACCTTGGCCGAGCTGACCGCAGTGCTTGGCAAGATGAACCGCCGCAAGGTACCGGGCCTTGATGGGCTCCCGGTGGAATTTTATTCCACCTTTTGGGATGTCCTCGGGCCGGAATTACTGCAGGTTGTAGAGGACGTTCAGCGCCGGGGTTTGCTCACTAGGAGCATGAGGTCAGGGGTTCTTTCTTTGTTGCACAAGAAGGGCGATCGTGCCGACCTTGGCAACTGGAGGCCCCTGACCATGCTTTGTGTAGACACAAAGCTCATTGCAAAGACCCTTACAGAACGCCTGAAGAAGGCCATGGCTCATCTGGTTCACAGCGATCAGACGTGTGGAGTACCGGGTCGATCGGCGACGTGGAATCTCCATCTCATCCGCGACGCCATCGCCTGGGTGGAGGACAGGAACCTCCCTCTCCTGCTGGTCAGCTTGGACCAGGAGAAAGCCTTTGACCGGGTAGATCACCGCTTCCTGTTTCAAGTATTGGGTAAGTTTGGCTTTGGACCCAATTATCTGGGGTGGTTACACACTTTGTATAACGAAGTTGGAAGCCATGTTGTTATCAATGGCTTCCTGAGTGACTTGGTGCCCCAGCTGAGTGGAGTGAGGCAGGGATGTCCCCTCTCCCCCCTCCTCTACGCGCTCTATATAGAGCCACTGGCGTGCGCCATTCGCGCCCACCCCGGGGTCGATGGCCTTCTTATCCCAGGAAGCCGGGGGAAATCTGTTAGGCTGACCCAGTACGCGGACGACACCACCCTTTTCGTCTGCTCTGATCAGTCTCTCGGTCATGCCATGAGCCTTGTTCATGCGTTCGGTAGGGCCTCCGGCGCGACGCTCAACCTCAGTAAGTCGGTGGCCAAGTATTTCGGCAGCTGGAAGGCGAGGGAGGACGTCGCAGGGGGTCTCACCCTCTGTGACGGACCTCTCAAAGTGTTGGGGGTCAACTTCCTTTCGGATGGTGCCGCCCGTTTGAACTGGGAGGAGCGGTTGGCGATCGCCAGGCGGAAGATCGGACTGTGGAAGTCCAGGTCCCTGTCCTTCCAAGGTAAGGTCTTAGCCTTAAAAGCGGATATTCTTCCCACCCTGCTCTACCTTGCACATGTGTACCCTTTGCCCCGCTTCATGCGCAGAGGCCTGACGAAGGACGTTTTCAACCTCGTCTGGGGGGGCAGGTATGAGTACGTGCGTAGGGAAGTGATGTATCTCGGAAAGGACAGTGGGGGGAGGGATGTTATTGACTTTCCTCTCAAGCTTGACTGCCTGTTCTTCTCGCAGCTCTGCGCGCGCCTGGCAGCTCCCCTCGAGCACCCCCATCAGCACTTTGTGCGTCTGTGGCTGGCTCTCCCCATGAGACGTCTGGTGGCGTCGTGGACCAACCTCGGCCCCAAGGCTGAGACCCTGCCGGCCCACTACAGCCACGCTGTCAAGTGGAGTAAGTCTTTTCCGGCAGGTGTCAAGACAGAGGCCTTGACCAAGCATAGAGCGCTTTACAGTGCTTTGCTTGGTCATAGGGATACTCGGGCCATGTTGGGCCTGGAGGAAGGCACATGGGCGAGAATCCAGCCTAAGGGTTTGGATCACAGGCTGCAGGACCTGAACTGGCAGTGCCTTCATGGTAAGCTGCCAGTCAGGGACGTCTTACATAGGCATAAGCTGACCAGACACCCCCGCTGCCCCAGGCCCGAGTGCAGCGAGGATGAGACCATCAGGCACGTGTTTTGGGACTGTGGGCATGCACAGAGAGTTTGGGGGTTGGTAGCGGGCCTGTGTGGACGTGTGGACCTGCAGCCCGGTCTGACCTACGACAAGGTGTTGAAGGGGTGGGACCCCAACCTCCATAACCCCTTCGGCCCCTGGATGTGGCTGCTGGTCAGCATTACCAAGCGAGAGCTGTGGAATGCCAGGACCGCGCTCATCCGCAGAGGGGTTCATCTGGAGGCACAAGGGGTATTCCGTAAAATCCGGGCCGACTTGGGTTTCAGGATGGAGACTGACGTCATCCAGCGGGGCTATCACGAGGCCAAGGAGAGGTGGAAGGGCCTCTTTTGGCTTTAGCCCCGTGTTGTTTAGGTGGTGACGCTCCATTCTACAGGGTGGACATGACGCACCTTTCTGGAGCACACAGAAGGTACTTTGGGTTTTAGGTAAGTGTGCTTGGTTTTTGTGCGTGTGTTGTATTTTAAATATTTATTTATTTATTTATTTATTTATTTTTTTAAATAATTGCATGTACAGAACTTATTGTGCACTACTGGTTGATCACTTTTAGCACGTGTTTATTAATATTAACATTATTTATTAACATTTTAACTTGTTTGATGTGCTTTGTGTTTGTGATTAACCGTATTTTATGCCCGAAGTCACAGATTTTATGTGTGTGAGGATGGTATATAACCCTGTTTTAACCCGACCCTTGTGTTTGAAGTTTGAGGTCTGCGGGTCTGTTCCTCTTTTAAGGTTTTAACTTTTTAATGACTTGCATTTGAGGTGACATTTTATTTGTATAAATGGCCATATCAATGTAATTAAAGGTTATTTGTTTGTAATTTTAATTGTTGATTGTATTGTTTATATATAGTTCTGCATATTTTGCTTGTTTAATTCTATTTTAATATATATTATTAATGTTTGGTTGTACAGGCATTGATGTGTATAACTTGGAAAATTTCAACCTTTTACATTGTTGTTATGTTGCTTTATGATGAGTACTGTTTTTGCAGGAAGAGGTTGTTTTAATATTCCGTGTTGACAATGCCATGTTTTAAAAGTGTGGTTTTTATTCAATGTCTTAAATTGCTTGTGTCAATGTGTGTGCAGAACTGTTAAATAAAGTATTGGAAAAAAAAATCTGTTCTTATCAGTTTAATATCTGATACGTCCCCCATGGAGGGGACCACATATTAAACGGATTTTTGGAACAGGGAGCCGGAAGTGGGGCTTGCCCCGTCCGCTCCACGCATCGACCCGGTATTGCAGTGCTTCCGGGAATGGTGCACCTCTACTGCCCCCTGTTGTCGAAAGGCAGAACTGACTGAGGGGCTGGTGAGGGCTGAGCCGCGCCAGCTCCGTCGGCATCCCGCATGCCGGCGCCCGGCGGGGCGCAATTTGTGGGTATCGCTTCTCGGCCTTTTGGCTAAGATCAAGTTTTTAAAAACTTTTGGCGTTTTTCTTAGCCGTTTTACCCGTCGTGTTTTTTAGTTTAGCGGATACCAAGGGGATCCTAATGCGTGCCCAGCAGGTGGCCTGACCGCCGCTGCCACGGGGTGAACCTTGGTATCCTGTTTTAGTGTTTTTCAGCCCTTGTTTGTTTTTATTCACTTTTATTATTTTATTTTTTAGTCTAGTTTTTAGCTCAGCCCGTCTTGGACTACGGCGGAAGGACCTCTGGAACACTGCGCCTTGCTCCACTCCGAGTGGGACGGCTGATGCCGGAGCACCCCAGCTGGAGGACGGCAGCTACGGCTCCCAGGACGGCAGTGACGGCCCCAGCGGCGGCTCCAGTGGCCGGGACGACCCCCTCCTCCGGACCGGGTCCGATGGTAGGTGGCGGTCTGCTTAACACGGCCCGGTTCCGTTGGAGGAACCTGGATGGAGAGGCCCAGTTTCACGACAGGGTCTTCTTCATCCGGGAGGTGGTGTTTGGTGTGCTGGGCTTTAAGCTGGAGGACCTGATCTGCGTCCAGAGGAACCATCCCCAGAGGTTTCTGGATGTTACCTTGGCCTCTGAGGAGGCATACCGGAGGGTGCTGGAGCAGAGCAAGTCCGACCACCTGCTCTTGAATATGTACTCGGTTGAGCCCTTGTGGTTTACGGACAAGCGGGTGGTAACGGTGCATGTGTTCAATCCTTACGTGTCGGCGGAGGCCGTCTGCCATTTCCTCACTAAACACGTTGAGGTTTTACCAGGACACAGAGACGTCCGGGACGAGCTGGGTGTGTGGAATGGGCGCCGCCAGTTTCAGGTGCGACTGCGGCCGGATGGAAAGGGGGGATATCTTCATCCCCCAGCCTACTTTTCCATCGGGCCCAACAGGGGGTACCTGTTCTACACTGGACAGCCTACCTTCTGCCGGTCGTGCCAGGGCCATGGACACAAGGCGGAGGACTGCCCGGACCTTAAGTGCCGTAACTGCCTTGAGCCCGGGCACATGGCTAAGGACTGTAAGGGCCCCCAACGTTGCCGCCACTGTAGCAGCGAGGAGCACCTGGCCCGTGTCTGCCCCCAGCGCTCCTATGCGGGCGTTCTGGCGGGTGGTGGGCAGGTGAGGCGGGTGCCGGACCGGGAGCTGCTCCCTGCCCCAAAGCCAGGGGGGCCTCAGGAGAGGTCAGTGGGGGCCCAGGAAGAAGTGGCCAGGTCCCCAGTGAAGACCCCGTTGGGGGCTGAGGGGCCCCGGGCTCAGGCTGGGCAGTCCCCGCAGGCCCGGGCCGGGGTCACCAAAAGGAAGAAGAAGGGTGACCCCAAGGACAAAACTAAGAAGACGAGGAAGGAAGCAGAGGAGGCAACAGGTACCCCCAAGGAGGCGGCGCCCCCAGCTGAGGCCCCTGTACAGGTCGTATCGCCCCCCGCCCCCAAAACAGAAGATATAAGTTGGAATTTGTCAATGTTGTCCCCAGCCCTTCCCCAGGAGGACATTACCTTTTCGGGCCTGGAGGTTTCACCAAACGACCAGGCCTACCTGGAGGACTCCATGCTGGGGAAAATTCTGGGCATGAGCGGGGAGGGGGAACAGGGGTCTTAATAGCTGGTTTTAGGGTTTATAGTTTTTAAAATTTTTATGGTTTTAATTTCTTATTGTTTTATTCTTTTTTTAATCCCCCCATGGCTGATTTTAAAATTTTTACTGTTAACGTCAGAGGGTTGAGGAACCCAGTCAAAAGGGCCGCGGTCTTTGATGAACTGACATCCTCCCCTTTCAATCTCTGTTTCTTGCAGGAAGTCCACCTCAGGGACCAGCGGGACGTGGCTCTTTTCTCACAAGCGTGGAAGAGGGGTAAGTCCTGCTGGAGCGTTGGTGGTGTCCATTCTTCAGGCGTCGGCATCCTTTTTGGTGACCGGGCCTTTGAGAATGTGAGTACCTTCACTGTAGTGCAGGGAAGGGTTTTGGGAGTGGACGCCACCTGGAGAGGTCAGCACATCCGGGCGATGTGCGTTTACGCTCCAGTGGAGGCCTCGTCCCGCATTGCGCTTTTTGAGGAGCTGGCCCAGTTTTGTGTCACTAATAGACACATAATTTTAGGAGGGGACTTCAATACTTTTTTAGAAGGGAAAGGGGATGTCAGCACTAAACATTTTAGGAATTTGATCCGCAGCCTCAACCTCTCTGATGGTTTTAAAACGTGCAACCCCACAGATCCGGGCCATACCTGGCACAACAGTCGTGGGGCCAGCAGCCGTATTGATTATATTTTAGCTTCGCCCTCTGTTGTTTTTAGGAAGGTTTTGAGGTCTCCACGGTGGTACTCGGACCATACATCGGTCGAGGCCACAGTTTCCATCGACGCCCCTACCTTCGGGAGGGGCTATTGGAAGCTGAACGTGGAGATCTTAGAAGAGAGAGACTTTAGGTCTCTCTTCCTGGATCATTTTACTGCGTGGCGGGGCTGTAAGGCAGCCTACGTCTCCACGGCCGCATGGTGGGAGAGCGTAAAAGAGAGGGTTAGAGCTCTAGCTATCCACTATTGCGGCCAGCGTAAAGCTAAAAGGCTTTACGAAATCCAACGGCTAGAGACCAGGCTGCAGAGGGAGTATGCCCGCCACAACAACGGAGGGGCTTTTAACTTTGAGGAGGTGCAGGCAGCCAAAGCTAAGCTGAGGGGCCTGCACGAGCAATCGGCTGCGGCCTCCTTGTTTTGGGCCAGGGCTTTGGAAAGGGAGGAGAATGAGAAATGTACAGCCTTCTTCTTTAATAAGGTGAAACTGGCCCGTGAGGAAAAGTGTTTCACTGCCCTCCGGGACCAAGGAGGCAACCTGGTCTCCGATTCGGCCCGGATGCTGGAGGTTGCTAAATGTTTTTACGGTGACCTTTTTAAGAAAAGGGAGACCGAACCTGAGCTAGGGGAGCAGTTTTTATCTAAACTCAAACCTAGTCTTCCCAGTGAGGCAAGGGACAGCTTAGATGCCCCCTTCACTCTAGCCGAGCTGACTGAGGTGCTAGGCAAAATGAACCGGCGCAAAGTTCCTGGTCTCGATGGACTCCCCGTGGAATTCTATTCCACGTTTTGGGAAGTCCTCGGGCCGGAGCTGCTAGAAGTGGCTGAGGACGTGCAGCGTCAGGGCATGCTCACCAAGAGCATGCGGTCAGGGGTCTTGTCTTTGTTGTACAAGAAGGGCGATCGTGCCGAACTTGGCAACTGGAGACCCCTGACAATGCTTTGCGTAGATGCAAAGATCATAGCAAAGACCCTAACTGAGCGCCTAAAAAAGGCCATGACCCACCTGGTCCATAGTGACCAGACTTGCGGGGTCCCGGGTCGATCTGCGACTTGGAATTTACATTTAATTCGGGACGCGATCGCCTGGGCTGAGGACAGGAATGTCCCTCTGGCACTCGTTAGCTTGGACCAGGAGAAGGCGTTTGACCGAGTGGACCACTGCTTCCTGTTTGGGGTATTGAGCAGGCTAGGTTTTGGGCCTAAGTTCTTGGGATGGGTTCATGCGCTTTATACTGAGGTTGGTAGCCATGTGTCGATTAATGGTTCCCTCAGTGATTGGGTTCCCCAGTCAAGTGGAGTGAGGCAGGGTTGCCCTCTCTCCCCCCTCCTCTACGCTCTATATATAGAGCCGCTGGCGAGCGCCATCCGTGCCCATCCAGGTATCAACGGCCTGATCCTGCCAGGGAGTGGGGGCCTGACGGTAAAGCTGGCCCAGTACGCAGACGATACCACTCTGTTTGTGTGCTCGGACCATGCGCTCGGTCACGCCCTGGGCTTGGTGCAGGCGTTCGGGAAGGCCTCCGGGGCTGCACTTAACCTTAACAAGTCGGTGGTCAAGTACTTTGGCAGCTGGAAGGCGAGAGAGGACGTCCCGGGGGGGCTCACTCTCTGCGGCGGCCCTCTCAAGGTGTTGGGGGTTAACTTTCTTTCGAAAGGTGCTGCCCGGGTAAACTGGGAAGAGCGTTTGACGATCACCAGGCGGAAGATGGGGATGTGGAAGGCCAGGTCCCTGTCCTTCCTGGGTAAGGTTCTCGCCTTGAAGGTTGATATCCTTCCCACCCTCCTCTACCTCGCCCATGTGTTCCCCATGCCCCGCTTCATGCGGAGAGGCTTAACTAAGGATGTGTTTAACCTTGTTTGGGGCGGCAGGTATGAGTATGTGAGGAGGGAAGTGATGTACCTTGGAAAGGACAGTGGGGGGAGGGATGTTCCTGACTTCCCTCTCAAGCTTGACTGCCTGTTCTTCTCCCAGATCTGTGCACGTCTGGTGGCTCCCCTAGAACACCCCCACCAGTATTTTGTTCACTTGTGGCTGGCCCTGCCCATGAGACGTCTGTTGACGTCGTGGTCCAACGCCGGGCCCAAGGCGGAGACGCTGCCGACCCACTATCACCATGCTATTAAGTGGAGTAAGTCTCTTCCGGCAGGTCTCCCCCCAGGGACCCTCACCAGGCACCGAGCCCTGTATCGGGCTGTGCTGGTGAAGAGGGGAACCCGTGCTGTGCTGGGCCTGGAGAAGGACACCTGGACCAGGATCCAGCCCAAGGGGTTGGATAACCGGCTGCAGGACCTGAACTGGCAGTGTGTGCATGGTAAGCTGCCGGTCAGGGATGTACTGTACAGGCACAAGCTGACCAGACACTCAGGCTGCCCACGTCCCGAGTGCTCAGAGGAGGAGACCCTCAGGCACGCCTTTTGGGACTGTGGGTATGCCAGGGAGGTCTGGAGATCAGTGCAAGGCCTGTGCAGGGAACTAGACCCGCAGTTTGTGTTGTCCTACGATAAGGTGATGATGGGGTGGCCCCAAGGTCCTCAGACTCCCTTCCCGCCCCGGATGTGGCTGCTGATCAGCATGACCAAACGTGAACTTTGGAATGCAAGGTCGGCACTCATCCATAAAGGGGCAGATTTGAGGGCCTGGGGATTATATCGAAAGATTGTGGCGGACTTGGATTTCAGGATGGAGCGGGACATCATCCAGTGGGGCTACCACGAGGCCAAGGAAAGGTGGAAGGGCCTTCTGCGGCCATAGCCCCACTAACATCTTGGTGAGTACGAGCTCCATCCAGGAAGGTCGGTGTGGCACGTGAGTTGTGAACGCACGCACCTTATACTGTGCCTTTCTTGGTGGTGCGTTAATGTTTTTTTTCAGTGTCACACCATAAAGTTCACAAGGATCGGAAACCCTTTGCAATGGGATTTTAAGCCTGGGGGTGATTTTGAAAATAACCACTGACACTCAATGGTTTTTGATTAATATTTGCTTATTTATTGAATGTCTGGTGTGGTTTATGTATTTTATATTTAAATTTTAAACTCTGATATGGGCTGAATTTTAACGGTGTGTTAATGTCTTGTTTGAAATCCTTTTAAGGAGATTATAATTGTAATATTTTATTGATTGAAATAAAAATTGTAATTGAATTTGAAATAGCCGGAATGATGAGTGAAGGTTGGCCGAGTTGATGAAGCGACGGGTATCCAACTCTGACTGGTACGGAAAAAAAAAAAAAAAAAAAAAATCTGTTCTTATCAGTTTAATATCTGATACGTCCCCCATGGAGGGGACCACATATTAAACGGATTTTTGGAACAGGGAGCCGGAAGTGGGGCTTGCCCCGTCCGCTCCACGCATCGACCCGGTATTGCAGTGCTTCCGGGAATGGTGCACCTCTACTGCCCCCTGTTGTCGAAAGGCAGAACTGACTGACTGACTGACTGACTGAGTGAGTGAGTGAGTGAGTGAGTGAGTGACTAATAGACTGAGTGCTGTGAGGGGGGGGGACCCTGTCTGTGCGTGGCCCCCCGTTTCCCGCCGTTTTTCTTTTTTTTTTTATTTTTTTTTTTATTTTTTAAAGGAAGGTGACACACTGTTTGTGTGGTGGACAGCTGCGCTGAGGTAAGGCATGATGTCATCTTTGCCTTTTGAATTTCCCCTCATGTTTGTTAAAATGATTGCTGTCTTTTGAGAGGACAGGAGGACAGGGAGGAGTCGGGGCCCCGAGGACGGCGGCTGCGACGCCCCTGGGCATTCTACTCCGAGCGGGGGCGTCACGCAGGCCCGGCTAACGGCGACGGGCTTGGCGGCGGCCCCATATCGACTCGGGTCTCTCTTCATCCCGTATAAATCTTTCGCCTTTTACTAAAGATTTCCGTGGAGAGGGATAGCGATGAGTTCATGGTATTTTTGGAGGCTCTGCCCAAGCAGAGCTGCACTGCTGCTGTCAAAGGAAGACTGGGCCCGGCTTAGCGGCTGGCGTTAGGTGCCCGGTGGCGCGGCTGTGGTCTCCCTGGATCACGCGTGGACTCGCCGGGCGACACCTGCCAGAGGGGCTGGTGAGGGCTGAGCCGCGCCAGCTCCGTCGGCATCCCGCATGCCGGCGCCCGGCGGGGCGCAATTTGTGGGTATCGCTTCTCGGCCTTTTGGCTAAGATCAAGTGTAGTATCTGTTCTTATCAGTTTAATATCTGATACGTCCCCCATGGAGGGGACCACATATTAAACGGATTTTTGGAACAGGGAGCCGGAAGTGGGGCTTGCCCCGTCCGCTCCACGCATCGACCCGGTATTGCAGTGCTTCCGGGAATGGTGCACCTCTACTGCCCCCTGTTGTCGAAAGGCAGAACTGACTGACTGACTGACTGACTGACTGACTGACTGACTGACTGACTGAGTGCTGTGAGGGGGGGGGCCCTGTCTGTGCGTGGCCCCCGTTTCCCGCCGTTTTTCTTTTTTTTTTTTTTTTTTTTTTTAAAGGAAGGTGACACACTGTTTGTGCGGTGGACAGCTGCGCTGAGGTAAGGCATGATGTCATCTTTGCCTTTTGAATTTCCCCTCATGTTTGTTAAAATGATTGCTGTCTTTTGAGAGGACAGGAGGACAGGGAGGAGTCGGGGCCCCGAGGACGGCGGCTGCGACGCCCCTGGGCATTCTACTCCGAGCGGGGGCGTCACGCAGGCCCGGCTAACGGCGACGGGCTTGGCGGCGGCCCCATATCGACTCGGGTCTCTCTTCATCCCGTATAAATCTTTCGCCTTTTACTAAAGATTTCCGTGCTTCCGGGAATGGTGCACCTCTACTGCCCCCTGTTGTCAAAAGGCAGAACTGACTGACTGACTGACTGACTGACTGACTGACTGAGTGAGTGAGTGAGTGACTAATAGACTGAGTGCTGTGAGGGGGGGGGACCCTGTCTGTGCGTGGCCCCCGTTTCCCGCCGTTTTTCTTTTTTTTTTTCTTTTTTATTTTTTTTTTTAAAGGAAGGTGACACACTGTTTGTGCGGTGGACAGCTGCGCTGAGGTAAGGCATGATGTCATCTTTGCCTTTTGAATTTCCCCTCATGTTTGTTAAAATGATTGCTGTCTTTTGAGAGGACAGGAGGACAGGGAGGAGTCGGGGCCCCGAGGACGGCGGCTGCGACGCCCCTGGGCATTCTACTCCGAGCGGGGGCGTCACGCAGGCCCGGCTAACGGCGACGGGCTTGGCGGCGGCCCCATATCGACTCGGGTCTCTCTTCATCCCGTATAAATCTTTCGCCTTTTACTAAAGATTTCCGTGGAGAGGGATAGCGATGAGTTCATGGTATTTTTGGAGGCTCTGCCCAAGCAGAGCTGCACTGCTGCTGTCAAAGGAAGACTGGGCCCGGCTTAGCGGCTGGCGTTAGGTGCCCGGTGGCGCGGCTGTGGTCTCCCTGGATCACGCGTGGACTCGCCGGGCGACACCTGCCAGAGGGGCTGGTGAGGGCTGAGCCGCGCCAGCTCCGTCGGCATCCCGCATGCCGGCGCCCGGCGGGGCGCAGTTTGTGGGTATCGCTTCTCGGCCTTTTGGCTAAGATCAAGTGTAGTATCTGTTCTTATCAGTTTAATATCTGATACGTCCCCCATGGAGGGGACCACATATTAAACGGATTTTTGGAACAGGGAGCCGGAAGTGGGGCTTGCCCCGTCCGCTCCACGCATCGACCCGGTATTGCAGTGCTTCCGGGAATGGTGCACCTCTACTGCCCCCTGTTGTCGAAAGGCAGAACTGACTGACTGACTGACTGACTGACTGACTGACTGACTGACTGACTGAGTGCTGTGAGGGGGGGGGCCCTGTCTGTGCGTGGCCCCCGTTTCCCGCCGTTTTTCTTTTTTTTTTTTTTTTTTTTTTTAAAGGAAGGTGACACACTGTTTGTGCGGTGGACAGCTGCGCTGAGGTAAGGCATGATGTCATCTTTGCCTTTTGAATTTCCCCTCATGTTTGTTAAAATGATTGCTGTCTTTTGAGAGGACAGGAGGACAGGGAGGAGTCGGGGCCCCGAGGACGGCGGCTGCGACGCCCCTGGGCATTCTACTCCGAGCGGGGGCGTCACGCAGGCCCGGCTAACGGCGACGGGCTTGGCGGCGGCCCCATATCGACTCGGGTCTCTCTTCATCCCGTATAAATCTTTCGCCTTTTACTAAAGATTTCCGTGCTTCCGGGAATGGTGCACCTCTACTGCCCCCTGTTGTCAAAAGGCAGAACTGACTGACTGACTGACTGACTGACTGACTGACTGAGTGAGTGAGTGAGTGACTAATAGACTGAGTGCTGTGAGGGGGGGGGACCCTGTCTGTGCGTGGCCCCCGTTTCCCGCCGTTTTTCTTTTTTTTTTTCTTTTTTATTTTTTTTTTTAAAGGAAGGTGACACACTGTTTGTGCGGTGGACAGCTGCGCTGAGGTAAGGCATGATGTCATCTTTGCCTTTTGAATTTCCCCTCATGTTTGTTAAAATGATTGCTGTCTTTTGAGAGGACAGGAGGACAGGGAGGAGTCGGGGCCCCGAGGACGGCGGCTGCGACGCCCCTGGGCATTCTACTCCGAGCGGGGGCGTCACGCAGGCCCGGCTAACGGCGACGGGCTTGGCGGCGGCCCCATATCGACTCGGGTCTCTCTTCATCCCGTATAAATCTTTCGCCTTTTACTAAAGATTTCCGTGGAGAGGGATAGCGATGAGTTCATGGTATTTTTGGAGGCTCTGCCCAAGCAGAGCTGCACTGCTGCTGTCAAAGGAAGACTGGGCCCGGCTTAGCGGCTGGCGTTAGGTGCCCGGTGGCGCGGCTGTGGTCTCCCTGGATCACGCGTGGACTCGCCGGGCGACACCTGCCAGAGGGGCTGGTGAGGGCTGAGCCGCGCCAGCTCCGTCGGCATCCCGCATGCCGGCGCCCGGCGGGGCGCAGTTTGTGGGTATCGCTTCTCGGCCTTTTGGCTAAGATCAAGTGTAGTATCTGTTCTTATCAGTTTAATATCTGATACGTCCCCCATGGAGGGGACCACATATTAAACGGATTTTTGGAACAGGGAGCCGGAAGTGGGGCTTGCCCCGTCCGCTCCACGCATCGACCCGGTATTGCAGTGCTTCCGGGAATGGTGCACCTCTACTGCCCCCTGTTGTCGAAAGGCAGAACTGACTGACTGACTGACTGACTGACTGACTGACTGACTGACTGACTGAGTGCTGTGAGGGGGGGGGCCCTGTCTGTGCGTGGCCCCCGTTTCCCGCCGTTTTTCTTTTTTTTTTTTTTTTTTTTTTTTAAAGGAAGGTGACACACTGTTTGTGCGGTGGACAGCTGCGCTGAGGTAAGGCATGATGTCATCTTTGCCTTTTGAATTTCCCCTCATGTTTGTTAAAATGATTGCTGTCTTTTGAGAGGACAGGAGGACAGGGAGGAGTCGGGGCCCCGAGGACGGCGGCTGCGACGCCCCTGGGCATTCTACTCCGAGCGGGGGCGTCACGCAGGCCCGGCTAACGGCGACGGGCTTGGCGGCGGCCCCATATCGACTCGGGTCTCTCTTCATCCCGTATAAATCTTTCGCCTTTTACTAAAGATTTCCGTGCTTCCGGGAATGGTGCACCTCTACTGCCCCCTGTTGTCAAAAGGCAGAACTGACTGACTGACTGACTGACTGACTGACTGACTGAGTGAGTGAGTGAGTGACTAATAGACTGAGTGCTGTGAGGGGGGGGGACCCTGTCTGTGCGTGGCCCCCGTTTCCCGCCGTTTTTCTTTTTTTTTTTCTTTTTTATTTTTTTTTTTAAAGGAAGGTGACACACTGTTTGTGCGGTGGACAGCTGCGCTGAGGTAAGGCATGATGTCATCTTTGCCTTTTGAATTTCCCCTCATGTTTGTTAAAATGATTGCTGTCTTTTGAGAGGACAGGAGGACAGGGAGGAGTCGGGGCCCCGAGGACGGCGGCTGCGACGCCCCTGGGCATTCTACTCCGAGCGGGGGCGTCACGCAGGCCCGGCTAACGGCGACGGGCTTGGCGGCGGCCCCATATCGACTCGGGTCTCTCTTCATCCCGTATAAATCTTTCGCCTTTTACTAAAGATTTCCGTGGAGAGGGATAGCGATGAGTTCATGGTATTTTTGGAGGCTCTGCCCAAGCAGAGCTGCACTGCTGCTGTCAAAGGAAGACTGGGCCCGGCTTAGCGGCTGGCGTTAGGTGCCCGGTGGCGCGGCTGTGGTCTCCCTGGATCACGCGTGGACTCGCCGGGCGACACCTGCCAGAGGGGCTGGTGAGGGCTGAGCCGCGCCAGCTCCGTCGGCATCCCGCATGCCGGCGCCCGGCGGGGCGCAGTTTGTGGGTATCGCTTCTCGGCCTTTTGGCTAAGATCAAGTGTAGTATCTGTTCTTATCAGTTTAATATCTGATACGTCCCCCATGGAGGGGACCACATATTAAACGGATTTTTGGAACAGGGAGCCGGAAGTGGGGCTTGCCCCGTCCGCTCCACGCATCGACCCGGTATTGCAGTGCTTCCGGGAATGGTGCACCTCTACTGCCCCCTGTTGTCGAAAGGCAGAACTGACTGACTGACTGACTGACTGACTGACTGACTGACTGAGTGCTGTGAGGGGGGGGGCCCTGTCTGTGCGTGGCCCCCGTTTCCCGCCGTTTTTCTTTTTTTTTTTTTTTTTTTTTTTAAAGGAAGGTGACACACTGTTTGTGCGGTGGACAGCTGCGCTGAGGTAAGGCATGATGTCATCTTTGCCTTTTGAATTTCCCCTCATGTTTGTTAAAATGATTGCTGTCTTTTGAGAGGACAGGAGGACAGGGAGGAGTCGGGGCCCCGAGGACGGCGGCTGCGACGCCCCTGGGCATTCTACTCCGAGCGGGGGCGTCACGCAGGCCCGGCTAACGGCGACGGGCTTGGCGGCGGCCCCATATCGACTCGGGTCTCTCTTCATCCCGTATAAATCTTTCGCCTTTTACTAAAGATTTCCGTGCTTCCGGGAATGGTGCACCTCTACTGCCCCCTGTTGTCAAAAGGCAGAACTGACTGACTGACTGACTGACTGACTGACTGACTGAGTGAGTGAGTGAGTGACTAATAGACTGAGTGCTGTGAGGGGGGGGGACCCTGTCTGTGCGTGGCCCCCGTTTCCCGCCGTTTTTCTTTTTTTTTTTCTTTTTTATTTTTTTTTTTAAAGGAAGGTGACACACTGTTTGTGCGGTGGACAGCTGCGCTGAGGTAAGGCATGATGTCATCTTTGCCTTTTGAATTTCCCCTCATGTTTGTTAAAATGATTGCTGTCTTTTGAGAGGACAGGAGGACAGGGAGGAGTCGGGGCCCCGAGGACGGCGGCTGCGACGCCCCTGGGCATTCTACTCCGAGCGGGGGCGTCACGCAGGCCCGGCTAACGGCGACGGGCTTGGCGGCGGCCCCATATCGACTCGGGTCTCTCTTCATCCCGTATAAATCTTTCGCCTTTTACTAAAGATTTCCGTGGAGAGGGATAGCGATGAGTTCATGGTATTTTTGGAGGCTCTGCCCAAGCAGAGCTGCACTGCTGCTGTCAAAGGAAGACTGGGCCCGGCTTAGCGGCTGGCGTTAGGTGCCCGGTGGCGCGGCTGTGGTCTCCCTGGATCACGCGTGGACTCGCCGGGCGACACCTGCCAGAGGGGCTGGTGAGGGCTGAGCCGCGCCAGCTCCGTCGGCATCCCGCATGCCGGCGCCCGGCGGGGCGCAATTTGTGGGTATCGCTTCTCGGCCTTTTGGCTAAGATCAAGTGGATTTTACGCTCTTTTTATCGCTTTTAACGGACTGCGTCGGGTTTTTTAGAGGAAGGCACGGTGACCCTAATGCGTGACCAGTAGGTGGCTTGACCGCCGCTGCCACGGGGCGACCCGTGCCTTCCTTTTAGCCTTTTATCCCTGCTTTTATTTTCGTTTTTATTAGGCTGGGGATCCCGCAGTGGCTGGTGGCCTGTCCGCCGCCCTGCCGGGTGAACTGGTGTTTTTATTTTTTTAGTTGCTTTTATAGTTTAGCATTCCTCGGCTCATCCCGGATTGGCGGACGGCGGCCGGACCACGGCGGACGTCGGGACCACGGCGGCAGGAGGACTCTGCTCCAGGAACGACGTCGGTGGACCATCCCGGATGTCGACGGCCGGCGGAGCAGCGAGGAAGCCCTTCAGCGGGCCGTGGCTGGTAGCAGGCGGTGGCCTGCGTAATACCGCCCGGTTCTGCTGGAGGGCCGAAGGGGAGGTAGGCACCTTCCCCGACCGCCTGGCCTTCATCCGGGAGGTGGCCTTCGGGGAGCTGGGCCTGCGCATGGAGGACATCCTGTGTGTGCAGCGGAATGGACCTTTCCAGTTCTTCGAGGTCACCCTGTCCACCGACGAGAGCTACACCAAGGTCCTGGAGCGGAGCAAGGAGAGGGCCCAGCACCCTCTCCTGGGACGATACACCGTCGAGCCGCTGTGGTGGCCCGACAAGCGGGTAATTACGGTACATTGTTTTAACCCGCATGTGTCCGGCGAAGCCGTCCGCCAGTTCTTGAACAAGTATGTGGACCTCCTTCCTGGCCACAAGGACATCCGGGATGAGCTGGGGATCTGGACTGGTCGACGCCAGTTCCAGGCCCGCCTGCGCCCGGACGCTAATGGGGCGGGCGGTTTTAGTCATCCCCCAGCCTATTTTAATCTACAGGGCAATAAGGCTTACTTGTTTTATTCCGGACAGCCTCCCTTCTGCCGACAGTGTCACACCTTTGGACATACTCTGGAGGGATGCGCCAACCTGCGCTGCCGCAACTGCCTGGAGCCGGGGCACATGGCCAGGGACTGCAAGGGCCCCCGTCGCTGCATCCACTGCAACGGTGAGGACCATCTGGCTCGTTCCTGCCCCCAACGGAAAACGTCATACGCCGACGCTCTGTTAGGCAGCAGAGCTGTCGGCAAGGAGAGTGGTGGGGGAGCGCAAGCCCCCACGTCCGGGCAGGAACAGTCGGCGGCGGGGGCAGGAGGAGATGCCCTGGCCGAGGTGGAGGAGGCCCCAGCGACAGCGACTGCAATGCAGGAGGGGTCTCCAGTCCTGGCTCCAGGTGTCAGCAGCAGGAGGAGAAAGAGCGGCGCATCCCCCCGGAGGAGGAAGAAGAGCAGAAGGGAGGCACAACCCGACGCATCCAGCCCTCCGGCTGCCACCTTGCCAGCAGTGGCGGCCGGGGACCAAGGCCGAGAGAGTCCCCCCTCCCCGACATTGGGGGCCCCCCATCTGGTGTGGGACTTGGGACAGTCCCCTGCGCCCCCCCAGGAGTACAGCAGTGTGCAGGACAAAGCAAATGAACAGGAGTACCTGGGGGGGCTGGAACTGGGGGGCCTTTTGGGTTTGACTGAGGAGGGGGGGCAGTAATGCGGTATTGTTTTTAATGGCTGGCTTTTATTATTTTAGTGTGTTGTTTGTAATTGTATTTTACCTTTTTAACATTTCATGGCCAATTTTAATATTGTCACCTTGAATGTCAGGGGTTTGAGGAACGTTTTAAAGCGCACATCTGTTTTTAATCAGCTGGCATCTTCTCCCTTCAGCATTTGTTTTCTGCAGGAAGTCCACCTCCGGGACCAGCGGGACGAGGCTCTCTTTTCACGACAATGGAAGAGGGGTAGATCCTACTGGAGCGTAGGTGGTGTCCACTCCTCAGGCGTCGGGATCCTTTTTGGCGACCGCGCCTTTGAAGAAGTAAGATCGTTTACCGTTCTTCAAGGTAGGGTTTTGGGGGTGGACGCCACATGGAGGGGACAGCGCCTCCGGGCCATATGTGTCTACGCTCCAGTGGAGGCCTCGTCCCGTATAACTCTCTTTGAAGAGTTGTCCCCGTTCTGTGTCACAGATCGACACTTGATTTTAGGAGGGGACTTTAACATCTCGTTGGAGGGTAGACAGGATGTCAGCTCTGGGCACTTTCGCCATTTTATTCGTTCCTTTAAACTTGTTGATGGTTTTAAGATATGCAACCCCAGCATGCCGGGCTTCACCTGGCACAATAGTCGCGGAGCCAGCAGTCGCATCGACTATATTTTAGCCTCACCCCCCGTTGTTTTTAAAAAGGTGTCCCTCTCCCCACAGTGGCCCACTGACCACTTGGCAGTGGAGGCCACTGTTTCCATAGACGCCCCTGAATATGGGGGTGGCTATTGGAAAATGAACCTGCAGATCCTGGAGGAGAGCGATTTTAGACACCTTTTTTTAGATCACTTCTCCGAGTGGCAGAAGGACAAGCCTACCTTCCCCTCCGTGGCCGAATGGTGGGAGAGTGTGAAGGATAGGATCCGAACCTTCTCCATGCAGTACAGCAAGCAGCGCAGGATGGAGAAGAAATTCTCCATTCTGCAGCTGGAGAGAAGGTTGCGGGATGAATACGCCGCTCACAACAACGGGGGCACCATCGACCACGAGCGACTGCTTGACATAAAGGGTGAGCTGAGGCGCCTGCATGAACAGGCTGCCTCGGCCCTAATGCTCCGCGACAAAATGTGCCTGTTGGAAAACAATGAAAAGTGCAACGCCTTTTTTTTCCAGAGAGCCAGGGAAGCCCGGGAGGAGAAGAGCTTTGTCTCTCTCCGTGCCTCAAATAGCAACAAGGTAACTACAACATCAGACATGCTGGAGGTTGCAAAATTGTTTTATTGTGATCTTTTTAAGGTTAGGGACACGGACCCGGTTGCAGGGGAGCGGTTCCTAGACAACATCTCACCTTGTCTTCCCAGTGACATTCGTGACGGCTTAGAAGCCCCCATCACCTTGGCCGAGCTGACCGCAGTGCTTGGCAAGATGAACCGCCGCAAGGTACCGGGCCTTGATGGGCTCCCGGTGGAATTTTATTCCACCTTTTGGGATGTCCTCGGGCCGGAATTACTGCAGGTTGTAGAGGACGTTCAGCGCCGGGGTTTGCTCACTAGGAGCATGAGGTCAGGGGTTCTTTCTCTGTTGCACAAGAAGGGCGATCGTGCCGACCTTGGCAACTGGAGGCCCCTGACCATGCTTTGTGTAGACACAAAGCTCATCGCAAAGACCCTTACCGAACGCCTGAAGAAGGCCATGGCTCATCTGGTACACAGCGATCAGACGTGTGGAGTACCGGGTCGATCGGCGACGTGGAACCTCCATCTCATCCGCGACGCCATCGCCTGGGTGGAGGACAGGAACCTCCCTCTCCTGCTGGTCAGCTTGGACCAGGAGAAAGCCTTTGACCGGGTAGATCACCGCTTCCTGTTTCAAGTATTGGGTAAGTTTGGCTTTGGACCCAATTATCTGGGGTGGTTACACACTTTGTATAACGAAGTTGGAAGCCATGTTGTTATCAATGGCTTCCTGAGTGACTTGGTGCCCCAGCTGAGTGGAGTGAGGCAGGGATGTCCCCTCCCCCCCCCCCTCTACGCGCTCTATATAGAGCCACTGGCGTGCGCCATTCGCACCCACCCCGGGGTCGATGGCCTTCTTATCCCAGGAAGTCGGGGGAAAACTGTTAAACTGACCCAGTACGCAGACGACACCACCCTTTTCGTCTGCTCGGATCAGTCTCTCGGTCATGCCATGAGCCTTGTTCATGCATTCGGTAGGGCCTCCGGCGCGACGCTCAACCTCAGTAAGTCGGTGGCCAAGTATTTCGGCAGCTGGAAGGCGAGGGAGGACGTCGCAGGTGGTCTCACCCTCTGTGACGAACCTCTCAAAGTGTTGGGGGTCAACTTCCTTTCGGATGGTGCCGCCCGTTTGAACTGGGAGGGGCGGTTGGCGATCGCCAGGCGGAAGATCGGACTGTGGAAGTCCAGGTCCCTGTCCTTCCAAGGTAAGGTTTTAGCCTTAAAAGTGGATATTCTTCCCACCCTGCTCTACCTTGCACATGTGTACCCTTTGCCCCGCTTCATGCGCAGAGGCCTGACGAAGGACGTTTTCAACCTCGTCTGGGGGGGCAGGTACGAGTACGTGCGTAGGGAAGTGATGTATCTCGGAAAGGACAGTGGGGGGAGGGATGTTATTGACTTTCCTCTCAAGCTTGACTGCCTGTTCTTCTCGCAGCTCTGCGCGCGCCTGGCAGCTCCCCTCGAGCACCCCCATCAGCACTTTGTGCGTCTGTGGCTGGCTCTCCCCATGAGACGTCTGGTGGCGTCGTGGACCAACCTCGGCCCCAAGGCTGAGACCCTGCCGGCCCACTACAGCCACGCTGTCAAGTGGAGTAAGTCTTTTCCGGCTTTACAGGGCTTTGCTTGGTCATAGGGATACTCGGGCCATGCTGGGCCTGGAGGAAGGCACATGGGCGAGAATCCAGCCTAAGGGTTTGGATCACAGGCTGCAGGACCTGAACTGGCAGTGCCTTCATGGTAAGCTGCCAGTCAGGGACGTCTTACATAGGCATAAGCTGACCAGACACTCCCGCTGCCCCAGGCCCGAGTGCAGTGAGGATGAGACCATCAGGCACGTGTTTTGGGACTGTGGGCATGCACAGAGAGTTTGGGGGTTGGTAGCGGGCCTGTGTGGACGTGTGGACCCGCAGCCCGGTCTGACCTACGACAAGGTGTTGAAGGGGTGGGACCCCAACCTCCATAACCCCTTCGGCCCCTGGATGTGGCTGCTGGTCAGCATTACCAAGCGGGAGCTGTGGAATGCCAGGACCGCGCTCATCCGCAGAGGGGTTCATCTGGAGGCACAAGGGGTGTTCCGTAAAATCCGGGCCGACTTGGGTTTCAGGATGGAGACTGACGTCATCCAGCGGGGCTACCACGAGGCCAAGGAGAGGTGGAAGGGCCTCTTTTGGCTTTAGCTCCGTTTCGTTTAGGTGGTGACGCTCCATTCTACAGGGTGGACATGACGCACCTTTCTGGAGCACACAGAAGGTACTTTGGGTTTTAGGTGAGTGTGCTTTGTTTTTTTGCGCGTGTGTTGTATTTCAAATACTTTTTTAATAATTGCATGTACAGAATTTATTGTGCACTACTGGTTGATCACTTTTAGCACGTATTTATTAATATTAACATTATCTATTAACATTTTAATCTATTTGGTGTGCTTTGTTTCTGTGATTAACCGTATTTTATGCCCGAAGTCTCAGATTTTATGTGTGTGGATGGTGTATAACCCTGTTTTAACCCGACCCTTGTGTTTGAAATTTGTGGTCTGTGGGTCTGTTCCTCTTTTAAGGTTTTAACCTTTTAATGGCTTGCATTTGAGGTGACATTTTATTTGTAGAAATGGCCAGATGAATGTAATTAAAGGGTAAATGTGTGTAATTTTAATTGTTGATTTTATTACTGTTTTGATTATTTTATGGTATATAGTTCTGCATAATTTGTTTGTTTAATACTGTTTTAATATGTCTTATTATTATGATTTTATTGTATTGCCATTGATGTGTATTATGTTAAAAATTTCAACCTTTTACATTGTTGTAATATTTGTTTATGATGTATGCTGGAAAGGTTGTTTTAATATGCATGGATGACGATGCCAATTTTAAAAGTGTAGGCTTGATGTTTATATGTTTTGATCAGGTGGTGTTGATTTAAATGATGTGCAGAACTGTTTAATAAAGTATGGAAAAAAAAAAATCTGTTCTTATCGCTTCTCGGCCTTTTGGCTAAGATCAAGTGCTGCTTTTTGGAGGGATTTTTATTGCCAGGTTTTTTAGTGGAGGCAACAGCGAACCTAAAGCGTGACCAGCAGGTGGCTTGACCGCCGCTGCCACGGGGCTAGCTGTTGTCTCCTTTTAGCGCTTTTTTTATTTTGGGTAGCCCTTGCAAGCCTAACGTGCAGGTTCGGGTGGCTTGACCGCCGTTCCCGCAGGGTGAGCTTGGGGTTTTATTTCCAGCTTTTATTAGTTTAGGCACCCAGCTGGGACACGTCGACTCCCTGCCCGGCTCCCGAGGACTCTCTTGCCCACCATCGCCAGGATGTCCGGGAGCCCACACAGGACCGTCGTAGTCATCCGGCATACAGCAGCCTTCAAGTGGACTCACCAGGAGGAACCGGAGAGTTTCCCGGAGAGACTGACCTTCATCCGGGAGGTGCTCTTCGGCCTCCTGGGACTTACCATGGAAGACATCATCTGTGTGCAGCGCAACCAGTCTTCGGCCTTCTTCTATGTGACTTGCACTACGGAAGAGGGCTACAAGAAGATGTTGGTTGCATGCAGCCGCTTGGAGGAAGAGCTTCGCCGGATGTACTATGACGTGGAGCCACTGTGGAAGCTGGACCGGAGAGTGATCACCGTCCACGTCTTGGACCCCTTTGTTCCAGCTGAAGCGGTGGCTGCCTTCCTGGGCAGGTTTGTCGACGTGGTCCCTGGGCACAGGGACGTGAGAGACCAGCTGGGTGTCTGGACTGGGCGCAGGCAGTTCCGGGTGTGCCTGCGCCCCGACGCTAGCTCCCCTGACGGGTATAGCCACCCACCTGCTCATTTTATGATAGGTCGTTGCAAGGGCTACCTTTTTTACTCCGGGCAACCCTCCTCCTGCCGCTTGTGCCACGGCCTGGGCCACACCGCGGACTCCTGTACCACCATGAAGTGCTGGAGATGCCTGGACGTCGGTCACTTGGCGAAGGACTGCAAGGGCCCCCTCCGGTGTAACCTGTGCAGAGGTGAGGACCATCTGGCTCGGAGCTGCCCTCAGCGCAAACCGTCCTGGGCCGACGCCGTTACCCGGGGCTCGGCTGTGGACGGGGCCCGACAGCAGGCACTGCCGGGCTGCGCTGAGATGCACGGGGGAGCCGAGAGGGGAGCTGGGAACACCGAGGCTCAGCCCTTCGCCAGTGCCGATGGGGAGTCCACGGCCTCCAGTGCTTCTGTGGAGTCCCCAGGTAAGGGTCCATTGGCCGTGGCTGAAAAGCGCGCAACCTCTCCCTCCAGGTTTGTCCAAAGCAGGAGGAGGAAGAAGGCCCGGAGGAACGAGAACACTGCTTTAGGCCGAGAAGCGATTTCCCCTTTTGAGCAGATGGACTTACTAAGTGTTCTGGTCTCCCCACTTGAGAGACGGTCTTATCCAGTGCAGCAGGACATTGCAAATGAATGTTCTTTTTTAGCCACTGTTGAGTCTGGGGGAGACCTTAGTTTTAATGGGGATATGTCTGAGGATGATAATGTTTTACCTTTTTAAAGATTTTAGATTTTCTGCTATATTTATGGATTTAATACTGTTTTAATGGGTGTTGTAATGTTTTGAGTAGTTTCATATTTTAAGATTTGTATGTTATAAGGTGTCTTGTATTATTATGGCAGTAATATGTTTTTGTTAATTATGCTGTTGGATTAAGTTTGTGGGTATAAATGGGTTTTGATATGTGCTATTTTGATTAGTATTGATGTGGGTTTGTTTTAGTTAGTATGTGGAAAATGTTGGGTTTTTATAGTTTTATGTGTTGTTCTTAGATTGTAAGCAGAAATGTTGAATAAAGATGAATTAAAAAAAAAAAAAATCTGTTCTTATCAGTTTAATATCTGATACGTCCCCCATGGAGGGGACCACATATTAAACGGATTTTTGGAACAGGGAGCCGGAAGTGGGGCTTGCCCCGTCCGCTCCACGCATCGACCCGGTATTGCAGTGCTTCCGGGAATGGTGCACCTCTACTGCCCCCTGTTGTCGAAAGGCAGAACTGACTGACTGACTGAGTGAGTGAGTGAGTGAGTGAGTGAGTGAGTGAGTGACTAATAGACTGAGTGCTGTGAGGGGGGGGGACCCTGTCTGTGCGTGGCCCCCCGTTTCCCGCCGTTTTTCTTTTTTTTTTTATTTTTTTTTTTATTTTTTAAAGGAAGGTGACACACTGTTTGTGCGGTGGACAGCTGCGCTGAGGTAAGGCATGATGTCATCTTTGCCTTTTGAATTTCCCCTCATGTTTGTTAAAATGATTGCTGTCTTTTGAGAGGACAGGAGGACAGGGAGGAGTCGGGGCCCCGAGGACGGCGGCTGCGACGCCCCTGGGCATTCTACTCCGAGCGGGGGCGTCACGCAGGCCCGGCTAACGGCGACGGGCTTGGCGGCGGCCCCATATCGACTCGGGTCTCTCTTCATCCCGTATAAATCTTTCGCCTTTTACTAAAGATTTCCGTGGAGAGGGATAGCGATGAGTTCATGGTATTTTTGGAGGCTCTGCCCAAGCAGAGCTGCACTGCTGCTGTCAAAGGAAGACTGGGCCCGGCTTAGCGGCTGGCGTTAGGTGCCCGGTGGCGCGGCTGTGGTCTCCCTGGATCACGCGTGGACTCGCCGGGCGACACCTGCCAGAGGGGCTGGTGAGGGCTGAGCCGCGCCAGCTCCGTCGGCATCCCGCATGCCGGCGCCCGGCGGGGCGCAATTTGTGGGTATCGCTTCTCGGCCTTTTGGCTAAGATCAAGTTTTTAAAAACTTTTGGCGTTTTTCTTAGCCGTTTTACCCGTCGTGTTTTTTAGTTTAGCGGATACCAAGGGGATCCTAATGCGTGCCCAGCAGGTGGCCTGACCGCCGCTGCCACGGGGTGAACCTTGGTATCCTGTTTTAGTGTTTTTCAGCCCTTGTTTGTTTTTATTCACTTTTATTATTTTATTTTTTAGTCTAGTTTTTAGCTCAGCCCGTCTTGGACTACGGCGGAAGGACCTCTGGAACACTGCGCCTTGCTCCACTCCGAGTGGGACGGCTGATGCCGGAGCACCCCAGCTGGAGGATGGCAGCTACGGCTCCCAGGACGGCAGTGACGGCCCCAGCGGCGGCTCCAGTGGCCGGGACGACCCCCTCCTCCGGACCGGGTCCGATGGTAGGTGGCGGTCTGCTTAACACGGCCCGGTTCCGTTGGAGGAACCTGGATGGAGAGGCCCAGTTTCACGACAGGGTCTTCTTCATCCGGGAGGTGGTGTTTGGTGTGCTGGGCTTTAAGCTGGAGGACCTGATCTGCGTCCAGAGGAACCATCCCCAGAGGTTTCAGGTGCGACTGCGGCCGGATGGAAAGGGGGGATATCTTCATCCCCCAGCCTACTTTTCCATCGGGCCCAACAGGGGGTACCTGTTCTACACTGGACAGCCTACCTTCTGCCGGTCGTGCCAGGGCCATGGACACAAGGCGGAGGACTGCCCGGACCTTAAGTGCCGTAACTGCCTTGAGCCCGGGCACATGGCTAAGGACTGTAAGGGCCCCCAACGTTGCCGCCACTGTAGCAGCGAGGAGCACCTGGCCCGTGTCTGCCCCCAGCGCTCCTATGCGGGCGTTCTGGCGGGTGGTGGGCAGGTGAGGCGGGTGCCGGACCGGGAGCTGCTCCCTGCCCCAAAGCCAGGGGGGCCTCAGGAGAGGTCAGTGGGGGCCCAGGAAGAAGTGGCCAGGTCCCCAGTGAAGACCCCGTTGGGGGCTGAGGGGCCCCGGGCTCAGGCTGGGCAGTCCCCGCAGGCCCGGGCCGGGGTCACCAAAAGGAAGAAGAAGGGTGACCCCAAGGACAAAACTAAGAAGACGAGGAAGGAAGCAGAGGAGGCAACAGGTACCCCCAAGGAGGCGGCGCCCCCAGCTGAGGCCCCTGTACAGGTCGTATCGCCCCCCGCCCCCAAAACAGAAGATATAAGTTGGAATTTGTCAATGTTGTCCCCAGCCCTTCCCCAGGAGGACATTACCTTTTCGGGCCTGGAGGTTTCACCAAACGACCAGGCCTACCTGGAGGACTCCATGCTGGGGAAAATTCTGGGCATGAGCGGGGAGGGGGAACAGGGGTCTTAATAGCTGGTTTTAGGGTTTATAGTTTTTAAAATTTTTATGGTTTTAATTTCTTATTGTTTTATTCTTTTTTTAATCCCCCCATGGCTGATTTTAAAATTTTTACTGTTAACGTCAGAGGGTTGAGGAACCCAGTCAAAAGGGCCGCGGTCTTTGATGAACTGACATCCTCCCCTTTCAATCTCTGTTTCTTGCAGGAAGTCCACCTCAGGGACCAGCGGGACGTGGCTCTTTTCTCACAAGCGTGGAAGAGGGGTAAGTCCTGCTGGAGCGTTGGTGGTGTCTATTCTTCAGGCGTCGGCATCCTTTTTGGTGACCGGGCCTTTGAGAATGTGAGTATCTTCACTGTAGTGCAGGGAAGGGTTTTGGGAGTGGACGCCACCTGGAGAGGTCAGCACATCCGGGCGATGTGCGTTTACGCTCCAGTGGAGGCCTCGTCCCGCATTGCGCTTTTTGAGGAGCTGGCCCAGTTTTGTGTCACTAATAGACACATAATTTTAGGAGGGGACTTCAATACTTTTTTAGAAGGGAAAGGGGATGTCAGCACTAAACATTTTAGGAATTTGATCCGCAGCCTCAACCTCTCTGATGGTTTTAAAACGTGCAACCCCACAGATCCGGGCCATACCTGGCACAACAGTCGTGGGGCCAGCAGCCGTATTGATTATATTTTAGCTTCGCCCTCTGTTGTTTTTAGGAAGGTTTTGAGGTCTCCACGGTGGTACTCGGACCATACATCGGTCGAGGCCACAGTTTCCATTGACGCCCCTACCTTCGGGAGGGGCTATTGGAAGCTGAACGTGGAGATCTTAGAAGAGAGAGACTTTAGGTCTCTCTTCCTGGATCATTTTACTGCGTGGCGGGGCTGTAAGGCAGCCTACGTCTCCACGGCCGCATGGTGGGAGAGCGTAAAAGAGAGGGTTAGAGCTCTAGCTATCCACTATTGCGGCCAGCGTAAAGCTAAAAGGCTTTACGAAATCCAACGGCTAGAGACCAGGCTGCAGAGGGAGTATGCCCGCCACAACAACGGAGGGGCTTTTAACTTTGAGGAGGTGCAGGCAGCCAAAGCTAAGCTGAGGGGCCTGCACGAGCAATCGGCTGCGGCCTCCTTGTTTTGGGCCAGGGCTTTGGAAAGGGAGGAGAATGAGAAATGTACAGCCTTCTTCTTTAATAAGGTGAAACTGGCCCGTGAGGAAAAGTGTTTCACTGCCCTCCGGGACCAAGGAGGCAACCTGGTCTCCGATTCGGCCCGGATGCTGGAGGTTGCTAAATGTTTTTACGGTGACCTTTTTAAGAAAAGGGAGACCGAACCTGAGCTAGGGGAGCAGTTTTTATCTAAACTCAAACCTAGTCTTCCCAGTGAGGCAAGGGACAGCTTAGATGCCCCCTTCACTCTAGCCGAGCTGACTGAGGTGCTAGGCAAAATGAACCGGCGCAAAGTTCCTGGTCTCGATGGACTCCCCGTGGAATTCTATTCCACGTTTTGGGAAGTCCTCGGGCCGGAGCTGCTAGAAGTGGCTGAGGACGTGCAGCGTCAGGGCATGCTCACCAAGAGCATGCGGTCAGGGGTCTTGTCTTTGTTGTACAAGAAGGGCGATCGTGCCGAACTTGGCAACTGGAGACCCCTGACAATGCTTTGCGTAGATGCAAAGATCATAGCAAAGACCCTAACTGAGCGCCTAAAAAAGGCCATGACCCACCTGGTCCATAGTGACCAGACTTGCGGGGTCCCGGGTCGATCTGCGACTTGGAATTTACATTTAATTCGGGACGCGATCGCCTGGGCTGAGGACAGGAATGTCCCTCTGGCACTCGTTAGCTTGGACCAGGAGAAGGCGTTTGACCGAGTGGACCACTGCTTCCTGTTTGGGGTATTGAGCAGGCTAGGTTTTGGGCCTAAGTTCTTGGGATGGGTTCATGCGCTTTATACTGAGGTTGGTAGCCATGTGTCGATTAATGGTTCCCTCAGTGATTGGGTTCCCCAGTCAAGTGGAGTGAGGCAGGGTTGCCCTCTCTCCCCCCTCCTCTACGCTCTATATATAGAGCCGTTGGCGAGCGCCATCCGTGCCCATCCAGGTATCAACGGCCTGATCCTGCCAGGGAGTGGGGGCCTGACGGTAAAGCTGGCCCAGTACGCAGACGATACCACTCTGTTTGTGTGCTCGGACCATGCGCTCGGTCACGCCCTGGGCTTGGTGCAGGCGTTCGGGAAGGCCTCCGGGGCTGCACTTAACCTGAGCAAGTCGGTGGTCAAGTACTTTGGCAGCTGGAAGGCGAGAGAGGACGTCCCGGGGGGGCTCACTCTCTGCGGCGGCCCTCTCAAGGTGTTGGGGGTTAACTTTCTTTCGAAAGGTGCTGCCCGGGTAAACTGGGAAGAGCGTTTGACGATCGCCAGGCGGAAGATGGGGATGTGGAAGGCCAGGTCCCTGTCCTTCCTGGGTAAGGTTCTCGCCTTGAAGGTTGATATCCTTCCCACCCTCCTCTACCTCGCCCATGTGTTCCCCATGCCCCGCTTCATGCGGAGAGGCTTAACTAAGGATGTGTTTAACCTTGTTTGGGGCGGCAGGTATGAGTATGTGAGGAGGGAAGTGATGTACCTTGGAAAGGACAGTGGGGGGAGGGATGTTCCTGACTTCCCTCTCAAGCTTGACTGCCTGTTCTTCTCCCAGATCTGTGCACGTCTGGTGGCTCCCCTAGAACACCCCCACCAGTATTTTGTTCACTTGTGGCTGGCCCTGCCCATGAGACGTCTGTTGACGTCGTGGTCCAACGCCGGGCCCAAGGCGGAGACGCTGCCGACCCACTATCACCATGCTATTAAGTGGAGTAAGTCTCTTCCGGCAGGTCTCCCCCCAGGGACCCTCACCAGGCACCGAGCCCTGTATCGGGCTGTGCTGGTGAAGAGGGGAACCCGTGCTGTGCTGGGCCTGGAGAAGGACACCTGGACCAGGATCCAGCCCAAGGGGTTGGATAACCGGCTGCAGGACCTGAACTGGCAGTGTGTGCATGGTAAGCTGCCGGTCAGGGATGTACTGTACAGGCACAAGCTGACCAGACACTCAGGCTGCCCACGTCCCGAGTGCTCAGAGGAGGAGACCCTCAGGCACGCCTTTTGGGACTGTGGGTATGCCAGGGAGGTCTGGAGATCAGTGCAAGGCCTGTGCAGGGAACTAGACCCGCAGTTTGTGTTGTCCTACGATAAGGTGATGATGGGGTGGCCCCAAGGTCCTCAGACTCCCTTCCCGCCCCGGATGTGGCTGCTGATCAGCATGACCAAACGTGAACTTTGGAATGCAAGGTCGGCACTCATCCATAAAGGGGCAGATTTGAGGGCCTGGGGATTATATCGAAAGATTGTGGCGGACTTGGATTTCAGGATGGAGCGGGACATCATCCAGTGGGGCTACCACGAGGCCAAGGAAAGGTGGAAGGGCCTTCTGCGGCCATAGCCCCACTAACATCTTGGTGAGTACGAGCTCCATCCAGGAAGGTCGGTGTGGCACGTGAGTTGTGAACGCACGCACCTTATACTGTGCCTTTCTTGGTGGTGCGTTAATGTTTTTTTTCAGTGTCACACCATAAAGTTCACAAGGATCGGAAACCCTTTGCAATGGGATTTTAAGCCTGGGGGTGATTTTGAAAATAACCACTGACACTCAATGGTTTTTGATTAATATTTGCTTATTTATTGAATGTCTGGTGTGGTTTATGTATTTTATATTTAAATTTTAAACTCTGATATGGGCTGAATTTTAACGGTGTGTTAATGTCTTGTTTGAAATCCTTTTAAGGAGATTATAATTGTAATATTTTATTGATTGAAATAAAAATTGTAATTGAATTTGAAATAGCCGGAATGATGAGTGAAGGTTGGCCGAGTTGATGAAGCGACGGGTATCCAACTCTGACTGGTACGGAAAAAAAAAAAAAAAAAAAAAATCTGTTCTTATCAGTTTAATATCTGATACGTCCCCCATGGAGGGGACCACATATTAAACGGATTTTTGGAACAGGGAGCCGGAAGTGGGGCTTGCCCCGTCCGCTCCACGCATCGACCCGGTATTGCAGTGCTTCCGGGAATGGTGCACCTCTACTGCCCCCTGTTGTCGAAAGGCAGAACTGACTGACTGAGTGAGTGAGTGAGTGAGTGAGTGAGTGAGTGAGTGACTAATAGACTGAGTGCTGTGAGGGGGGGGGACCCTGTCTGTGCGTGGCCCCCGTTTCCCGCCGTTTTTCTTTTTTTTTTTCTTTTTTATTTTTTTTTTTAAAGGAAGGTGACACACTGTTTGTGCGGTGGACAGCTGCGCTGAGGTAAGGCATGATGTCATCTTTGCCTTTTGAATTTCCCCTCATGTTTGTTAAAATGATTGCTGTCTTTTGAGAGGACAGGAGGACAGGGAGGAGTCGGGGCCCCGAGGACGGCGGCTGCGACGCCCCTGGGCATTCTACTCCGAGCGGGGGCGTCACGCAGGCCCGGCTAACGGCGACGGGCTTGGCGGCGGCCCCATATCGACTCGGGTCTCTCTTCATCCCGTATAAATCTTTCGCCTTTTACTAAAGATTTCCGTGGAGAGGGATAGCGATGAGTTCATGGTATTTTTGGAGGCTCTGCCCAAGCAGAGCTGCACTGCTGCTGTCAAAGGAAGACTGGGCCCGGCTTAGCGGCTGGCGTTAGGTGCCCGGTGGCGCGGCTGTGGTCTCCCTGGATCACGCGTGGACTCGCCGGGCGACACCTGCCAGAGGGGCTGGTGAGGGCTGAGCCGCGCCAGCTCCGTCGGCATCCCGCATGCCGGCGCCCGGCGGGGCGCAATTTGTGGGTATCGCTTCTCGGCCTTTTGGCTAAGATCAAGTTTTTAAAAACTTTTGGCGTTTTTCTTAGCCGTTTTACCCGTCGTGTTTTTTAGTTTAGCGGATACCAAGGGGATCCTAATGCGTGCCCAGCAGGTGGCCTGACCGCCGCTGCCACGGGGTGAACCTTGGTATCCTGTTTTAGTGTTTTTCAGCCCTTGTTTGTTTTTATTCACTTTTATTATTTTATTTTTTAGTCTAGTTTTTAGCTCAGCCCGTCTTGGACTACGGCGGAAGGACCTCTGGAACACTGCGCCTTGCTCCACTCCGAGTGGGACGGCTGATGCCGGAGCACCCCAGCTGGAGGATGGCAGCTACGGCTCCCAGGACGGCAGTGACGGCCCCAGCGGCGGCTCCAGTGGCCGGGACGACCCCCTCCTCCGGACCGGGTCCGATGGTAGGTGGCGGTCTGCTTAACACGGCCCGGTTCCGTTGGAGGAACCTGGATGGAGAGGCCCAGTTTCACGACAGGGTCTTCTTCATCCGGGAGGTTGTCTTTGGTGTGCTGGGCTTTAAGCTGGAGGACCTGATCTGCGTCCAGAGGAACCATCCCCAGAGGTTTCTGGATGTTACCTTGGCCTCTGAGGAGGCATACCGGAGGGTGCTGGAGCAGAGCAAGTCCGACCACCCGCTCTTGAATATGTACTCGGTTGAGCCCTTGTGGTTTACGGACAAGCGGGTGGTAACGGTGCATGTGTTCAATCCTTACGTGTCGGCGGAGGCCGTCTGCCATTTCCTCACTAAACACGTTGAGGTTTTACCAGGACACAGAGACGTCCGGGACGAGCTGGGTGTGTGGAATGGGCGCCGCCAGTTTCAGGTGCGACTGCGGCCGGATGGAAAGGGGGGATATCTTCATCCCCCAGCCTACTTTTCCATCGGGCCCAACAGGGGGTACCTGTTCTACACTGGTCAGCCTACCTTCTGCCGGTCGTGCCAGGGCCATGGACACAAGGCGGAGGACTGCCCGGACCTTAAGTGCCGTAACTGCCTTGAGCCCGGGCACATGGCTAAGGACTGTAAGGGCCCCCAACGTTGCCGCCACTGTAGCAGCGAGGAGCACCTGGCCCGTGTCTGCCCCCAGCGCTCCTATGCGGGCGTTCTGGCGGGTGGTGGGCAGGTGAGGCGGGTGCCGGACCGGGAGCTGCTCCCTGCCCCAAAGCCAGGGGGGCCTCAGGAGAGGTCAGTGGGGGCCCAGGAAGAAGTGGCCAGGTCCCCAGTGAAGACCCCGTTGGGGGCTGAGGGGCCCCGGGCTCAGGCTGGGCAGTCCCCGCAGGCCCGGGCCGGGGTCACCAAAAGGAAGAAGAAGGGTGACCCCAAGGACAAAACTAAGAAGACGAGGAAGGAAGCAGAGGAGGCAACAGGTACCCCCAAGGAGGCGGCGCCCCCAGCTGAGGCCCCTGTACAGGTCGTATCGCCCCCCGCCCCCAAAACAGAAGATATAAGTTGGAATTTGTCAATGTTGTCCCCAGCCCTTCCCCAGGAGGACATTACCTTTTCGGGCCTGGAGGTTTCACCAAACGACCAGGCCTACCTGGAGGACTCCATGCTGGGGAAAATTCTGGGCATGAGTGGGGAGGGGGAACAGGGGTCTTAATAGCTGGTTTTAGGGTTTATAGTTTTTAAAAATTTTTATGGTTTTAATGTCTTATTGTTTTATTTTTCTTTTAATCCCCCCATGACTGGTTTTAAAATTTTTACTGTTAACGTCAGAGGGTTGAGGAACCCAGTCAAAAGGGCCGCGGTCTTTGATGAACTGACATCCTCCCCTTTCAATCTCTGTTTCTTGCAGGAAGTCCACCTCAGGGACCAGCGGGACGTGGCTCTTTTCTCACAAGCGTGGAAGAGGGGTAAGTCCTGCTGGAGCGTTGGTGGTGTCCATTCTTCAGGCGTCGGCATCCTTTTTGGTGACCGGGCCTTTGAGAATGTGAGTACCTTCACTGTAGTGCAGGGAAGGGTTTTGGGAGTGGACGCCACCTGGAGAGGTCAGCACATCCGGGCGATGTGCGTTTACGCTCCAGTGGAGGCCTCGTCCCGCATTGCGCTTTTTGAGGAGCTGGCCCAGTTTTGTGTCACTAATAGACACATAATTTTAGGAGGGGACTTCAATACTTTTTTAGAAGGGAAAGGGGATGTCAGCACTAAACATTTTAGGAATTTGATCCGCAGCCTCAACCTCTCTGATGGTTTTAAAACGTGCAACCCCACAGATCCGGGCCATACCTGGCACAACAGTCGTGGGGCCAGCAGCCGTATTGATTATATTTTAGCTTCGCCCTCTGTTGTTTTTAGGAAGGTTTTGAGGTCTCCACGGTGGTACTCGGACCATACATCGGTCGAGGCCACAGTTTCCATTGACGCCCCTACCTTCGGGAGGGGCTATTGGAAGCTGAACGTGGAGATCTTAGAAGAGAGAGACTTTAGGTCTCTCTTCCTGGATCATTTTACTGCGTGGCGGGGCTGTAAGGCAGCCTACGTCTCCACGGCCGCATGGTGGGAGAGCGTAAAAGAGAGGGTTAGAGCTCTAGCTATCCACTATTGCGGCCAGCGTAAAGCTAAAAGGCTTTACGAAATCCAACGGCTAGAGACCAGGCTGCAGAGGGAGTATGCCCGCCACAACAACGGAGGGGCTTTTAACTTTGAGGAGGTGCAGGCAGCCAAAGCTAAGCTGAGGGGCCTGCACGAGCAATCGGCTGCGGCCTCCTTGTTTTGGGCCAGGGCTTTGGAAAGGGAGGAGAATGAGAAATGTACAGCCTTCTTCTTTAATAAGGTGAAACTGGCCCGTGAGGAAAAGTGTTTCACTGCCCTCCGGGACCAAGGAGGCAACCTGGTCTCCGATTCGGCCCGGATGCTGGAGGTTGCTAAATGTTTTTACGGTGACCTTTTTAAGAAAAGGGAGACCGAACCTGAGCTAGGGGAGCAGTTTTTATCTAAACTCAAACCTAGTCTTCCCAGTGAGGCAAGGGACAGCTTAGATGCCCCCTTCACTCTAGCCGAGCTGACTGAGGTGCTAGGCAAAATGAACCGGCGCAAAGTTCCTGGTCTCGATGGACTCCCCGTGGAATTCTATTCCACGTTTTGGGAAGTCCTCGGGCCGGAGCTGCTAGAAGTGGCTGAGGACGTGCAGCGTCAGGGCATGCTCACCAAGAGCATGCGGTCAGGGGTCTTGTCTTTGTTGTACAAGAAGGGCGATCGTGCCGAACTTGGCAACTGGAGACCCCTGACAATGCTTTGCGTAGATGCAAAGATCATAGCAAAGACCCTAACTGAGCGCCTAAAAAAGGCCATGACCCACCTGGTCCATAGTGACCAGACTTGCGGGGTCCCGGGTCGATCTGCGACTTGGAATTTACATTTAATTCGGGACGCGATCGCCTGGGCTGAGGACAGGAATGTCCCTCTGGCACTCGTTAGCTTGGACCAGGAGAAGGCGTTTGACCGAGTGGACCACTGCTTCCTGTTTGGGGTATTGAGCAGGCTAGGTTTTGGGCCTAAGTTCTTGGGATGGGTTCATGCGCTTTATACTGAGGTTGGTAGCCATGTGTCGATTAATGGTTCCCTCAGTGATTGGGTTCCCCAGTCAAGTGGAGTGAGGCAGGGTTGCCCTCTCTCCCCCCTCCTCTACGCTCTATATATAGAGCCGTTGGCGAGCGCCATCCGTGCCCATCCAGGTATCAACGGCCTGATCCTGCCAGGGAGTGGGGGCCTGACGGTAAAGCTGGCCCAGTACGCAGACGATACCACTCTGTTTGTGTGCTCGGACCATGCGCTCGGTCACGCCCTGGGCTTGGTGCAGGCGTTCGGGAAGGCCTCCGGGGCTGCACTTAACCTGAGCAAGTCGGTGGTCAAGTACTTTGGCAGCTGGAAGGCGAGAGAGGACGTCCCGGGGGGGCTCACTCTCTGCGGCGGCCCTCTCAAGGTGTTGGGGGTTAACTTTCTTTCGAAAGGTGCTGCCCGGGTAAACTGGGAAGAGCGTTTGACGATCGCCAGGCGGAAGATGGGGATGTGGAAGGCCAGGTCCCTGTCCTTCCTGGGTAAGGTTCTCGCCTTGAAGGTTGATATCCTTCCCACCCTCCTCTACCTCGCCCATGTGTTCCCCATGCCCCGCTTCATGCGGAGAGGCTTAACTAAGGATGTGTTTAACCTTGTTTGGGGCGGCAGGTATGAGTATGTGAGGAGGGAAGTGATGTACCTTGGAAAGGACAGTGGGGGGAGGGATGTTCCTGACTTCCCTCTCAAGCTTGACTGCCTGTTCTTCTCCCAGATCTGTGCACGTCTGGTGGCTCCCCTAGAACACCCCCACCAGTATTTTGTTCACTTGTGGCTGGCCCTGCCCATGAGACGTCTGTTGACGTCGTGGTCCAACGCCGGGCCCAAGGCGGAGACGCTGCCGACCCACTATCACCATGCTATTAAGTGGAGTAAGTCTCTTCCGGCAGGTCTCCCCCCAGGGACCCTCACCAGGCACCGAGCCCTGTATCGGGCTGTGCTGGTGAAGAGGGGAACCCGTGCTGTGCTGGGCCTGGAGAAGGACACCTGGACCAGGATCCAGCCCAAGGGGTTGGATAACCGGCTGCAGGACCTGAACTGGCAGTGTGTGCATGGTAAGCTGCCGGTCAGGGATGTACTGTACAGGCACAAGCTGACCAGATACTCAGGCTGCCCACGTCCCGAGTGCTCAGAGGAGGAGACCCTCAGGCACGCCTTTTGGGACTGTGGGTATGCCAGGGAGGTCTGGAGATCAGTGCAAGGCCTGTGCAGGAAACTAGACCCGCAGTTTGTGTTGTCCTACGATAAGGTGATGATGGGGTGGCCCCAAGGTCCTCAGACTCCCTTCCCGCCCCGGATGTGGCTGCTGATCAGCATGACCAAACGTGAACTTTGGAATGCAAGGTCGGCACTCATCCATAAAGGGGCAGATTTGAGGGCCTGGGGATTATATCGAAAGATTGTGGCGGACTTGGATTTCAGGATGGAGCGGGACATCATCCAGTGGGGCTATCACGAGGCCAAGGAAAGGTGGAAGGGCCTTCTGCGGCCATAGCCCCACTAACATCTTGGTGAGTACGAGCTCCATCCAGGAAGGTCGGTGTGGCACGTGAGTTGTGAACGCACGCACCTTATACTGTGCCTTTCTTGGTGGTGCGTTAATGTTTTTTTTTTCAGTGTCACACCATAAAGTTCACAAGGATCGGAAACCCTTTGCAATGGGATTTTAAGCCTGGGGGTGATTTTGAAAATAACCACTGACACTCAATGGTTTTTGATTAATATTTGCTTATTTATTGAATGTCTGGTGTGGTTTATGTATTTTATATTTAAATTTTAAACTCTGATATGGGCTGAATTTTAACGGTGTGTTAATGTCTTGTTTGAAATCCTTTTAAGGAGATTATAATTGTAATATTTTATTGATTGAAATAAAAATTGTAATTGAATTTGAAATAGCCGGAATGATGAGTGAAGGTTGGCCGAGTTGATGAAGTGACGGGTATCCAACTCTGACTGGTTAGATAAAAAAAAAAAAAAAAAAAAAAAAAAAAAAATCTGTTCTTATCAGTTTAATATCTGATACGTCCCCCATGGAGGGGACCACATATTAAACGGATTTTTGGAACAGGGAGCCGGAAGTGGGGCTTGCCCCGTCCGCTCCACGCATCGACCCGGTATTGCAGTGCTTCCGGGAATGGTGCACCTCTACTGCCCCCTGTTGTCGAAAGGCAGAACTGACTGACTGACTGACTGACTGACTGACTGACTGAGTGACTAATAGACTGAGTGCTGTGAGGGGGGGGGCCCTGTCTGTGCGTGGCCCCCGTTTCCCGCCGTTTTTCTTTTTTTTTTTTTTTTTTTTTTTTTTAAAGGAAGGTGACACACTGTTTGTGCGGTGGACAGCTGCGCTGAGGTAAGGCATGATGTCATCTTTGCCTTTTGAATTTCCCCTCATGTTTGTTAAAATGATTGCTGTCTTTTGAGAGGACAGGAGGACAGGGAGGAGTCGGGGCCCCGAGGACGGCGGCTGCGACGCCCCTGGGCATTCTACTCCGAGCGGGGGCGTCACGCAGGCCCGGCTAACGGCGACGGGCTTGGCGGCGGCCCCATATCGACTCGGGTCTCTCTTCATCCCGTATAAATCTTTCGCCTTTTACTAAAGATTTCCGTGGAGAGGGATAGCGATGAGTTCATGGTATTTTTGGAGGCTCTGCCCAAGCAGAGCTGCACTGCTGCTGTCAAAGGAAGACTGGGCCCGGCTTAGCGGCTGGCGTTAGGTGCCCGGTGGCGCGGCTGTGGTCTCCCTGGATCACGCGTGGACTCGCCGGGCGACACCTGCCAGAGGGGCTGGTGAGGGCTGAGCCGCGCCAGCTCCGTCGGCATCCCGCATGCCGGCGCCCGGCGGGGCGCAATTTGTGGGTATCGCTTCTCGGCCTTTTGGCTAAGATCAAGTGGATTTTATGCTCTTTTTTATCGCTTTTAAAGGACTGCGTCGGGTTTTTTAGAGGAAGGCACGGTGACCCTAATGCGTGACCAGTAGGTGGCTTGACCGCCGCTGCCACGGGGCGACCCGTGCCTTCCTTTTAGCCTTTTATCCCTGCTTTTATTTTCGTTTTTATTAGGCTGGGGATCCCGCAGTGGCTGGTGGCTTGTCCGCCGCCCTGCTGGGGGAACTGGTGTTTTTATTTCTTAGCTGCTTTTATAGTTTAGTGTTCCTCGGCTCATCCCGGATCGGCGGACGGCGGCCGGACCACGGCGGACGTCGGGACCACGGCGGCAGGAGGACTCTGCTCCAGGGACGACGTCGGTGGACCTTCCCGGATGGCGACGGCCGGCGGTGCTGCGAGGAAGCCCTTCAGCGGGCCGTGGCTGGTAGCAGGCGGTGGCCTGCGTAATACCGCCCGGTTCTGCTGGAGGGCCGAAGGGGAGGTGGGCACCTTCCCTGACCGCCTGGCCTTCATCCGGGAGGTGGCCTTCGGGGAGCTGGGCCTCCGCATGGAGGACATCCTCTGTGTGCAGCGGAATGGACCTCACCAGTTCTTCGAGGTCACCCTGTCCACCGACGAGAGTTACTCCAAGGTCCTGGAGCGGAGCAAGGAGAGGGCTCAGTACCCTCTCCTGGGTCAGTATACCATCGAGCCGCTGTGGTGGCCCGACAAGCGAGTGATAACTGTACATTGTTTTAATCCTCATATCACCGCCGAGGCCGTCCGCCAGTTCCTCAACAAGTATGTGGACCTTCTTCCTGGCCACAAGGATATTCGGGATGAGCTGGGGATCTGGACTGGACGACGCCAGTTCCAGGCCCGCCTGCGCCCGGACGCTAATGGCGCGGGCGGTTTTAGTCATCCCCCAGCCTATTTTAATCTACAGGGCAATAAGGCTTACTTGTTTTATTCCGGACAGCCTCCCTTCTGCCGACAGTGTCACAGCTTCGGACACACTCTGGAGGGATGCGCCAACCTGCGCTGCCGTAACTGCCTGGAGCCGGGGCACATGGCCAGGGACTGCAAGGGCCCCCGTCGCTGCATCCACTGCAACGGTGAGGACCATCTGGCTCGTTCCTGCCCCCAACGGAAAACGTCATACGCCGACGCTCTGTTAGGCAGCAGAGCTGTCGGCAAGGAGAGTGGTGGGGGAGCGCTAGCCCCCACATTAGGGCAGGAACAGCCGGCGGCGGGGGCAGGAGGAGAAGCCCTGGCCGAGGTGGAGGAGGCCCCAGGGACAGTGACAGCGATGCAGGAGGGGTCTCCAGTCCTGGCTCCGGGCGTCAGCAGCAGGAGGAGGAAGAGCGGCGCATCCCCCCGGAGGAGGAAGAAGAGCAGAAGGGAGGTACAACCCGACGCGTCCAGCCCTCCGGCTGCCACTTTGTCAGCAGTGGCGGCCGGGGACCAAGGCCGAGAGAGTCCCCCCTCCCCGACGGTGGGGGCCCCCCATCCGGTGTGGGACTTGGGACAGTCCCCTGCGCCCCCCCAGGAGTACAGTAGTGTGCAGGATAAAGCCAATGAACAGGAGTACCTGGGGGGGCTGGAACTGGGGGGCCTTTTGGGTTTGACTGAGGAGGGGGGGCAGTAATGCGGTATTGTTTTTAATGGCTGGCTTTTATTATTTTATTGTGTTGTTTTTAATTGTATTTTACCTTTTTAACATTTCATGGCCAATTTTAATATTGTCACCTTGAATGTCAGGGGTTTGAGGAACGTTTTAAAGCGCACATCTGTTTTTAATCAGCTGGCATCTTCTCCCTTCAGCATTTGTTTTCTGCAGGAAGTCCACCTCCGGGACCAGCGGGACGAGGCTCTCTTTTCACGACAATGGAAGAGGGGTAGATCCTACTGGAGCGTAGGTGGTGTCCACTCCTCAGGCGTCGGGATCCTTTTTGGCGACCGCGCCTTTGAAGAAGTAAGATCGTTTACCGTTCTTCAAGGTAGGGTTTTGGGAGTGGACGCCACATGGAGGGGACAGCGCCTCCGGGCCATATGTGTCTACGCTCCAGTGGAGGCCTCGTCCCGTATAACTCTCTTTGAAGAGTTGTCCCCGTTTTGTGTCACAGATCGACACTTGATTTTAGGAGGGGACTTTAACATCTCGTTGGAGGGTAGACAGGATGTCAGCTCTGGGCACTTTCGCCATTTTATTCGTTCCTTTAAACTTGTTGATGGTTTTAAGACATGCAACCCCAGCATGCCGGGCTTCACCTGGCATAATAGTCGCGGAGCCAGCAGTCGCATCGACTACATTTTAGCTTCACCCCCCGTTGTTTTTAAAAAGGTGTCCCTCTCCCCACAGTGGCCCACTGACCACTTGGCAGTGGAGGCCACTGTTTCCATAGACGCCCCTGAATATGGGGGCGGCTATTGGAAAATGAACCTGCAGATCCTGGAGGAGAGCGATTTTAGACACCTTTTTTTAGATCACTTCTCCGAGTGGCAGAAGGACAAGCCTACCTTCCCCTCCGTGGCTGAATGGTGGGAGAGTGTGAAGGATAGGATCCGAACCTTCTCCATGCAGTACAGCAAGCAGCGCAGGATGGAGAAGAAATTCTCCATTCTGCAGCTGGAGAGAAGGTTGCGGGATGAATACGCCGCTCACCACAACGGGGGCGCCATCGATCACGAGCGACTGCTTGGCATAAAGGGTGAGCTGAGGCGCCTGCATGAACAGGCTGCCTCGGCCCTAATGCTCCGCGACAAAATGTGCCTGTTGGAAAACAATGAAAAGTGCAACGCCTTTTTTTTCCAGAGAGCCAGGGAAGCCCGGGAGGAGAAGAGCTTTGTCTCTCTCCGTGCCTCAAATAGCAACAAGGTGACTACAACATCAGACATGCTGGAGGTTGCCAAATTGTTTTATTGTGATCTTTTTAAGGTTAGGGACACGGACCCGGTTGTAGGGGAGCGGTTCCTAGACAACATTTTACCTTGCCTTCCCAGTGACATTCGTGACGGCTTAGAAGCCCCCATCACCTTGGCCGAGCTGACCGCAGTGCTTGGCAAGATGAACCGCCGCAAGGTACCGGGCCTTGATGGGCTCCCGGTGGAATTTTATTCCACCTTTTGGGATGTCCTCGGGCCGGAATTACTGCAGGTTGTAGAGGACGTTCAGCGCCGGGGTTTGCTCACTAGGAGCATGAGGTCAGGGGTTCTTTCTTTGTTGCACAAGAAGGGCGATCGTGCCGACCTTGGCAACTGGAGGCCCCTGACCATGCTTTGTGTAGACACAAAGCTCATTGCAAAGACCCTTACAGAACGCCTGAAGAAGGCCATGGCTCATCTGGTTCACAGCGATCAGACGTGTGGAGTACCGGGTCGATCGGCGACGTGGAATCTCCATCTCATCCGCGACGCCATCGCCTGGGTGGAGGACAGGAACCTCCCTCTCCTGCTGGTCAGCTTGGACCAGGAGAAAGCCTTTGACCGGGTAGATCACCGCTTCCTGTTTCAAGTATTGGGTAAGTTTGGCTTTGGACCCAATTATCTGGGGTGGTTACACACTTTGTATAACGAAGTTGGAAGCCATGTTGTTATCAATGGCTTCCTGAGTGACTTGGTGCCCCAGCTGAGTGGAGTGAGGCAGGGATGTCCCCTCTCCCCCCTCCTCTACGCGCTCTATATAGAGCCACTGGCGTGCGCCATTCGCGCCCACCCCGGGGTCGATGGCCTTCTTATCCCAGGAAGCCGGGGGAAATCTGTTAGGCTGACCCAGTACGCGGACGACACCACCCTTTTCGTCTGCTCTGATCAGTCTCTCGGTCATGCCATGAGCCTTGTTCATGCGTTCGGTAGGGCCTCCGGCGCGACGCTCAACCTCAGTAAGTCGGTGGCCAAGTATTTCGGCAGCTGGAAGGCGAGGGAGGACGTCGCAGGGGGTCTCACCCTCTGTGACGGACCTCTCAAAGTGTTGGGGGTCAACTTCCTTTCGGATGGTGCCGCCCGTTTGAACTGGGAGGAGCGGTTGGCGATCGCCAGGCGGAAGATCGGACTGTGGAAGTCCAGGTCCCTGTCCTTCCAAGGTAAGGTCTTAGCCTTAAAAGCGGATATTCTTCCCACCCTGCTCTACCTTGCACATGTGTACCCTTTGCCCCGCTTCATGCGCAGAGGCCTGACGAAGGACGTTTTCAACCTCGTCTGGGGGGGCAGGTATGAGTACGTGCGTAGGGAAGTGATGTATCTCGGAAAGGACAGTGGGGGGAGGGATGTTATTGACTTTCCTCTCAAGCTTGACTGCCTGTTCTTCTCGCAGCTCTGCGCGCGCCTGGCAGCTCCCCTCGAGCACCCCCATCAGCACTTTGTGCGTCTGTGGCTGGCTCTCCCCATGAGACGTCTGGTGGCGTCGTGGACCAACCTCGGCCCCAAGGCTGAGACCCTGCCGGCCCACTACAGCCACGCTGTCAAGTGGAGTAAGTCTTTTCCGGCAGGTGTCAAGACAGAGGCCTTGACCAAGCATAGAGCGCTTTACAGTGCTTTGCTTGGTCATAGGGATACTCGGGCCATGTTGGGCCTGGAGGAAGGCACATGGGCGAGAATCCAGCCTAAGGGTTTGGATCACAGGCTGCAGGACCTGAACTGGCAGTGCCTTCATGGTAAGCTGCCAGTCAGGGACGTCTTACATAGGCATAAGCTGACCAGACACCCCCGCTGCCCCAGGCCCGAGTGCAGCGAGGATGAGACCATCAGGCACGTGTTTTGGGACTGTGGGCATGCACAGAGAGTTTGGGGGTTGGTAGCGGGCCTGTGTGGACGTGTGGACCTGCAGCCCGGTCTGACCTACGACAAGGTGTTGAAGGGGTGGGACCCCAACCTCCATAACCCCTTCGGCCCCTGGATGTGGCTGCTGGTCAGCATTACCAAGCGAGAGCTGTGGAATGCCAGGACCGCGCTCATCCGCAGAGGGGTTCATCTGGAGGCACAAGGGGTATTCCGTAAAATCCGGGCCGACTTGGGTTTCAGGATGGAGACTGACGTCATCCAGCGGGGCTATCACGAGGCCAAGGAGAGGTGGAAGGGCCTCTTTTGGCTTTAGCCCCGTGTTGTTTAGGTGGTGACGCTCCATTCTACAGGGTGGACATGACGCACCTTTCTGGAGCACACAGAAGGTACTTTGGGTTTTAGGTAAGTGTGCTTGGTTTTTGTGCGTGTGTTGTATTTTAAATATTTATTTATTTATTTATTTATTTATTTTTTTAAATAATTGCATGTACAGAACTTATTGTGCACTACTGGTTGATCACTTTTAGCACGTGTTTATTAATATTAACATTATTTATTAACATTTTAACTTGTTTGATGTGCTTTGTGTTTGTGATTAACCGTATTTTATGCCCGAAGTCACAGATTTTATGTGTGTGAGGATGGTATATAACCCTGTTTTAACCCGACCCTTGTGTTTGAAGTTTGAGGTCTGCGGGTCTGTTCCTCTTTTAAGGTTTTAACTTTTTAATGACTTGCATTTGAGGTGACATTTTATTTGTATAAATGGCCATATCAATGTAATTAAAGGTTATTTGTTTGTAATTTTAATTGTTGATTGTATTGTTTATATATAGTTCTGCATATTTTGCTTGTTTAATTCTATTTTAATATATATTATTAATGTTTGGTTGTACAGGCATTGATGTGTATAACTTGGAAAATTTCAACCTTTTACATTGTTGTTATGTTGCTTTATGATGAGTACTGTTTTTGCAGGAAGAGGTTGTTTTAATATTCCGTGTTGACAATGCCATGTTTTAAAAGTGTGGTTTTTATTCAATGTCTTAAATTGCTTGTGTCAATGTGTGTGCAGAACTGTTAAATAAAGTATTGGAAAAAAAAATCTGTTCTTATCAGTTTAATATCTGATACGTCCCCCATGGAGGGGACCACATATTAAACGGATTTTTGGAACAGGGAGCCGGAAGTGGGGCTTGCCCCGTCCGCTCCACGCATCGACCCGGTATTGCAGTGCTTCCGGGAATGGTGCACCTCTACTGCCCCCTGTTGTCGAAAGGCAGAACTGACTGAGGGGCTGGTGAGGGCTGAGCCGCGCCAGCTCCGTCGGCATCCCGCATGCCGGCGCCCGGCGGGGCGCAATTTGTGGGTATCGCTTCTCGGCCTTTTGGCTAAGATCAAGTTTTTAAAAACTTTTGGCGTTTTTCTTAGCCGTTTTACCCGTCGTGTTTTTTAGTTTAGCGGATACCAAGGGGATCCTAATGCGTGCCCAGCAGGTGGCCTGACCGCCGCTGCCACGGGGTGAACCTTGGTATCCTGTTTTAGTGTTTTTCAGCCCTTGTTTGTTTTTATTCACTTTTATTATTTTATTTTTTAGTCTAGTTTTTAGCTCAGCCCGTCTTGGACTACGGCGGAAGGACCTCTGGAACACTGCGCCTTGCTCCACTCCGAGTGGGACGGCTGATGCCGGAGCACCCCAGCTGGAGGACGGCAGCTACGGCTCCCAGGACGGCAGTGACGGCCCCAGCGGCGGCTCCAGTGGCCGGGACGACCCCCTCCTCCGGACCGGGTCCGATGGTAGGTGGCGGTCTGCTTAACACGGCCCGGTTCCGTTGGAGGAACCTGGATGGAGAGGCCCAGTTTCACGACAGGGTCTTCTTCATCCGGGAGGTGGTGTTTGGTGTGCTGGGCTTTAAGCTGGAGGACCTGATCTGCGTCCAGAGGAACCATCCCCAGAGGTTTCTGGATGTTACCTTGGCCTCTGAGGAGGCATACCGGAGGGTGCTGGAGCAGAGCAAGTCCGACCACCTGCTCTTGAATATGTACTCGGTTGAGCCCTTGTGGTTTACGGACAAGCGGGTGGTAACGGTGCATGTGTTCAATCCTTACGTGTCGGCGGAGGCCGTCTGCCATTTCCTCACTAAACACGTTGAGGTTTTACCAGGACACAGAGACGTCCGGGACGAGCTGGGTGTGTGGAATGGGCGCCGCCAGTTTCAGGTGCGACTGCGGCCGGATGGAAAGGGGGGATATCTTCATCCCCCAGCCTACTTTTCCATCGGGCCCAACAGGGGGTACCTGTTCTACACTGGACAGCCTACCTTCTGCCGGTCGTGCCAGGGCCATGGACACAAGGCGGAGGACTGCCCGGACCTTAAGTGCCGTAACTGCCTTGAGCCCGGGCACATGGCTAAGGACTGTAAGGGCCCCCAACGTTGCCGCCACTGTAGCAGCGAGGAGCACCTGGCCCGTGTCTGCCCCCAGCGCTCCTATGCGGGCGTTCTGGCGGGTGGTGGGCAGGTGAGGCGGGTGCCGGACCGGGAGCTGCTCCCTGCCCCAAAGCCAGGGGGGCCTCAGGAGAGGTCAGTGGGGGCCCAGGAAGAAGTGGCCAGGTCCCCAGTGAAGACCCCGTTGGGGGCTGAGGGGCCCCGGGCTCAGGCTGGGCAGTCCCCGCAGGCCCGGGCCGGGGTCACCAAAAGGAAGAAGAAGGGTGACCCCAAGGACAAAACTAAGAAGACGAGGAAGGAAGCAGAGGAGGCAACAGGTACCCCCAAGGAGGCGGCGCCCCCAGCTGAGGCCCCTGTACAGGTCGTATCGCCCCCCGCCCCCAAAACAGAAGATATAAGTTGGAATTTGTCAATGTTGTCCCCAGCCCTTCCCCAGGAGGACATTACCTTTTCGGGCCTGGAGGTTTCACCAAACGACCAGGCCTACCTGGAGGACTCCATGCTGGGGAAAATTCTGGGCATGAGCGGGGAGGGGGAACAGGGGTCTTAATAGCTGGTTTTAGGGTTTATAGTTTTTAAAATTTTTATGGTTTTAATTTCTTATTGTTTTATTCTTTTTTTAATCCCCCCATGGCTGATTTTAAAATTTTTACTGTTAACGTCAGAGGGTTGAGGAACCCAGTCAAAAGGGCCGCGGTCTTTGATGAACTGACATCCTCCCCTTTCAATCTCTGTTTCTTGCAGGAAGTCCACCTCAGGGACCAGCGGGACGTGGCTCTTTTCTCACAAGCGTGGAAGAGGGGTAAGTCCTGCTGGAGCGTTGGTGGTGTCCATTCTTCAGGCGTCGGCATCCTTTTTGGTGACCGGGCCTTTGAGAATGTGAGTACCTTCACTGTAGTGCAGGGAAGGGTTTTGGGAGTGGACGCCACCTGGAGAGGTCAGCACATCCGGGCGATGTGCGTTTACGCTCCAGTGGAGGCCTCGTCCCGCATTGCGCTTTTTGAGGAGCTGGCCCAGTTTTGTGTCACTAATAGACACATAATTTTAGGAGGGGACTTCAATACTTTTTTAGAAGGGAAAGGGGATGTCAGCACTAAACATTTTAGGAATTTGATCCGCAGCCTCAACCTCTCTGATGGTTTTAAAACGTGCAACCCCACAGATCCGGGCCATACCTGGCACAACAGTCGTGGGGCCAGCAGCCGTATTGATTATATTTTAGCTTCGCCCTCTGTTGTTTTTAGGAAGGTTTTGAGGTCTCCACGGTGGTACTCGGACCATACATCGGTCGAGGCCACAGTTTCCATCGACGCCCCTACCTTCGGGAGGGGCTATTGGAAGCTGAACGTGGAGATCTTAGAAGAGAGAGACTTTAGGTCTCTCTTCCTGGATCATTTTACTGCGTGGCGGGGCTGTAAGGCAGCCTACGTCTCCACGGCCGCATGGTGGGAGAGCGTAAAAGAGAGGGTTAGAGCTCTAGCTATCCACTATTGCGGCCAGCGTAAAGCTAAAAGGCTTTACGAAATCCAACGGCTAGAGACCAGGCTGCAGAGGGAGTATGCCCGCCACAACAACGGAGGGGCTTTTAACTTTGAGGAGGTGCAGGCAGCCAAAGCTAAGCTGAGGGGCCTGCACGAGCAATCGGCTGCGGCCTCCTTGTTTTGGGCCAGGGCTTTGGAAAGGGAGGAGAATGAGAAATGTACAGCCTTCTTCTTTAATAAGGTGAAACTGGCCCGTGAGGAAAAGTGTTTCACTGCCCTCCGGGACCAAGGAGGCAACCTGGTCTCCGATTCGGCCCGGATGCTGGAGGTTGCTAAATGTTTTTACGGTGACCTTTTTAAGAAAAGGGAGACCGAACCTGAGCTAGGGGAGCAGTTTTTATCTAAACTCAAACCTAGTCTTCCCAGTGAGGCAAGGGACAGCTTAGATGCCCCCTTCACTCTAGCCGAGCTGACTGAGGTGCTAGGCAAAATGAACCGGCGCAAAGTTCCTGGTCTCGATGGACTCCCCGTGGAATTCTATTCCACGTTTTGGGAAGTCCTCGGGCCGGAGCTGCTAGAAGTGGCTGAGGACGTGCAGCGTCAGGGCATGCTCACCAAGAGCATGCGGTCAGGGGTCTTGTCTTTGTTGTACAAGAAGGGCGATCGTGCCGAACTTGGCAACTGGAGACCCCTGACAATGCTTTGCGTAGATGCAAAGATCATAGCAAAGACCCTAACTGAGCGCCTAAAAAAGGCCATGACCCACCTGGTCCATAGTGACCAGACTTGCGGGGTCCCGGGTCGATCTGCGACTTGGAATTTACATTTAATTCGGGACGCGATCGCCTGGGCTGAGGACAGGAATGTCCCTCTGGCACTCGTTAGCTTGGACCAGGAGAAGGCGTTTGACCGAGTGGACCACTGCTTCCTGTTTGGGGTATTGAGCAGGCTAGGTTTTGGGCCTAAGTTCTTGGGATGGGTTCATGCGCTTTATACTGAGGTTGGTAGCCATGTGTCGATTAATGGTTCCCTCAGTGATTGGGTTCCCCAGTCAAGTGGAGTGAGGCAGGGTTGCCCTCTCTCCCCCCTCCTCTACGCTCTATATATAGAGCCGCTGGCGAGCGCCATCCGTGCCCATCCAGGTATCAACGGCCTGATCCTGCCAGGGAGTGGGGGCCTGACGGTAAAGCTGGCCCAGTACGCAGACGATACCACTCTGTTTGTGTGCTCGGACCATGCGCTCGGTCACGCCCTGGGCTTGGTGCAGGCGTTCGGGAAGGCCTCCGGGGCTGCACTTAACCTTAACAAGTCGGTGGTCAAGTACTTTGGCAGCTGGAAGGCGAGAGAGGACGTCCCGGGGGGGCTCACTCTCTGCGGCGGCCCTCTCAAGGTGTTGGGGGTTAACTTTCTTTCGAAAGGTGCTGCCCGGGTAAACTGGGAAGAGCGTTTGACGATCACCAGGCGGAAGATGGGGATGTGGAAGGCCAGGTCCCTGTCCTTCCTGGGTAAGGTTCTCGCCTTGAAGGTTGATATCCTTCCCACCCTCCTCTACCTCGCCCATGTGTTCCCCATGCCCCGCTTCATGCGGAGAGGCTTAACTAAGGATGTGTTTAACCTTGTTTGGGGCGGCAGGTATGAGTATGTGAGGAGGGAAGTGATGTACCTTGGAAAGGACAGTGGGGGGAGGGATGTTCCTGACTTCCCTCTCAAGCTTGACTGCCTGTTCTTCTCCCAGATCTGTGCACGTCTGGTGGCTCCCCTAGAACACCCCCACCAGTATTTTGTTCACTTGTGGCTGGCCCTGCCCATGAGACGTCTGTTGACGTCGTGGTCCAACGCCGGGCCCAAGGCGGAGACGCTGCCGACCCACTATCACCATGCTATTAAGTGGAGTAAGTCTCTTCCGGCAGGTCTCCCCCCAGGGACCCTCACCAGGCACCGAGCCCTGTATCGGGCTGTGCTGGTGAAGAGGGGAACCCGTGCTGTGCTGGGCCTGGAGAAGGACACCTGGACCAGGATCCAGCCCAAGGGGTTGGATAACCGGCTGCAGGACCTGAACTGGCAGTGTGTGCATGGTAAGCTGCCGGTCAGGGATGTACTGTACAGGCACAAGCTGACCAGACACTCAGGCTGCCCACGTCCCGAGTGCTCAGAGGAGGAGACCCTCAGGCACGCCTTTTGGGACTGTGGGTATGCCAGGGAGGTCTGGAGATCAGTGCAAGGCCTGTGCAGGGAACTAGACCCGCAGTTTGTGTTGTCCTACGATAAGGTGATGATGGGGTGGCCCCAAGGTCCTCAGACTCCCTTCCCGCCCCGGATGTGGCTGCTGATCAGCATGACCAAACGTGAACTTTGGAATGCAAGGTCGGCACTCATCCATAAAGGGGCAGATTTGAGGGCCTGGGGATTATATCGAAAGATTGTGGCGGACTTGGATTTCAGGATGGAGCGGGACATCATCCAGTGGGGCTACCACGAGGCCAAGGAAAGGTGGAAGGGCCTTCTGCGGCCATAGCCCCACTAACATCTTGGTGAGTACGAGCTCCATCCAGGAAGGTCGGTGTGGCACGTGAGTTGTGAACGCACGCACCTTATACTGTGCCTTTCTTGGTGGTGCGTTAATGTTTTTTTTCAGTGTCACACCATAAAGTTCACAAGGATCGGAAACCCTTTGCAATGGGATTTTAAGCCTGGGGGTGATTTTGAAAATAACCACTGACACTCAATGGTTTTTGATTAATATTTGCTTATTTATTGAATGTCTGGTGTGGTTTATGTATTTTATATTTAAATTTTAAACTCTGATATGGGCTGAATTTTAACGGTGTGTTAATGTCTTGTTTGAAATCCTTTTAAGGAGATTATAATTGTAATATTTTATTGATTGAAATAAAAATTGTAATTGAATTTGAAATAGCCGGAATGATGAGTGAAGGTTGGCCGAGTTGATGAAGCGACGGGTATCCAACTCTGACTGGTACGGAAAAAAAAAAAAAAAAAAAAAATCTGTTCTTATCAGTTTAATATCTGATACGTCCCCCATGGAGGGGACCACATATTAAACGGATTTTTGGAACAGGGAGCCGGAAGTGGGGCTTGCCCCGTCCGCTCCACGCATCGACCCGGTATTGCAGTGCTTCCGGGAATGGTGCACCTCTACTGCCCCCTGTTGTCGAAAGGCAGAACTGACTGACTGACTGACTGACTGAGTGAGTGAGTGAGTGAGTGAGTGAGTGACTAATAGACTGAGTGCTGTGAGGGGGGGGGACCCTGTCTGTGCGTGGCCCCCCGTTTCCCGCCGTTTTTCTTTTTTTTTTTATTTTTTTTTTTATTTTTTAAAGGAAGGTGACACACTGTTTGTGTGGTGGACAGCTGCGCTGAGGTAAGGCATGATGTCATCTTTGCCTTTTGAATTTCCCCTCATGTTTGTTAAAATGATTGCTGTCTTTTGAGAGGACAGGAGGACAGGGAGGAGTCGGGGCCCCGAGGACGGCGGCTGCGACGCCCCTGGGCATTCTACTCCGAGCGGGGGCGTCACGCAGGCCCGGCTAACGGCGACGGGCTTGGCGGCGGCCCCATATCGACTCGGGTCTCTCTTCATCCCGTATAAATCTTTCGCCTTTTACTAAAGATTTCCGTGGAGAGGGATAGCGATGAGTTCATGGTATTTTTGGAGGCTCTGCCCAAGCAGAGCTGCACTGCTGCTGTCAAAGGAAGACTGGGCCCGGCTTAGCGGCTGGCGTTAGGTGCCCGGTGGCGCGGCTGTGGTCTCCCTGGATCACGCGTGGACTCGCCGGGCGACACCTGCCAGAGGGGCTGGTGAGGGCTGAGCCGCGCCAGCTCCGTCGGCATCCCGCATGCCGGCGCCCGGCGGGGCGCAATTTGTGGGTATCGCTTCTCGGCCTTTTGGCTAAGATCAAGTGTAGTATCTGTTCTTATCAGTTTAATATCTGATACGTCCCCCATGGAGGGGACCACATATTAAACGGATTTTTGGAACAGGGAGCCGGAAGTGGGGCTTGCCCCGTCCGCTCCACGCATCGACCCGGTATTGCAGTGCTTCCGGGAATGGTGCACCTCTACTGCCCCCTGTTGTCGAAAGGCAGAACTGACTGACTGACTGACTGACTGACTGACTGACTGACTGACTGACTGAGTGCTGTGAGGGGGGGGGCCCTGTCTGTGCGTGGCCCCCGTTTCCCGCCGTTTTTCTTTTTTTTTTTTTTTTTTTTTTTAAAGGAAGGTGACACACTGTTTGTGCGGTGGACAGCTGCGCTGAGGTAAGGCATGATGTCATCTTTGCCTTTTGAATTTCCCCTCATGTTTGTTAAAATGATTGCTGTCTTTTGAGAGGACAGGAGGACAGGGAGGAGTCGGGGCCCCGAGGACGGCGGCTGCGACGCCCCTGGGCATTCTACTCCGAGCGGGGGCGTCACGCAGGCCCGGCTAACGGCGACGGGCTTGGCGGCGGCCCCATATCGACTCGGGTCTCTCTTCATCCCGTATAAATCTTTCGCCTTTTACTAAAGATTTCCGTGCTTCCGGGAATGGTGCACCTCTACTGCCCCCTGTTGTCAAAAGGCAGAACTGACTGACTGACTGACTGACTGACTGACTGACTGAGTGAGTGAGTGAGTGACTAATAGACTGAGTGCTGTGAGGGGGGGGGACCCTGTCTGTGCGTGGCCCCCGTTTCCCGCCGTTTTTCTTTTTTTTTTTCTTTTTTATTTTTTTTTTTAAAGGAAGGTGACACACTGTTTGTGCGGTGGACAGCTGCGCTGAGGTAAGGCATGATGTCATCTTTGCCTTTTGAATTTCCCCTCATGTTTGTTAAAATGATTGCTGTCTTTTGAGAGGACAGGAGGACAGGGAGGAGTCGGGGCCCCGAGGACGGCGGCTGCGACGCCCCTGGGCATTCTACTCCGAGCGGGGGCGTCACGCAGGCCCGGCTAACGGCGACGGGCTTGGCGGCGGCCCCATATCGACTCGGGTCTCTCTTCATCCCGTATAAATCTTTCGCCTTTTACTAAAGATTTCCGTGGAGAGGGATAGCGATGAGTTCATGGTATTTTTGGAGGCTCTGCCCAAGCAGAGCTGCACTGCTGCTGTCAAAGGAAGACTGGGCCCGGCTTAGCGGCTGGCGTTAGGTGCCCGGTGGCGCGGCTGTGGTCTCCCTGGATCACGCGTGGACTCGCCGGGCGACACCTGCCAGAGGGGCTGGTGAGGGCTGAGCCGCGCCAGCTCCGTCGGCATCCCGCATGCCGGCGCCCGGCGGGGCGCAGTTTGTGGGTATCGCTTCTCGGCCTTTTGGCTAAGATCAAGTGTAGTATCTGTTCTTATCAGTTTAATATCTGATACGTCCCCCATGGAGGGGACCACATATTAAACGGATTTTTGGAACAGGGAGCCGGAAGTGGGGCTTGCCCCGTCCGCTCCACGCATCGACCCGGTATTGCAGTGCTTCCGGGAATGGTGCACCTCTACTGCCCCCTGTTGTCGAAAGGCAGAACTGACTGACTGACTGACTGACTGACTGACTGACTGACTGAGTGCTGTGAGGGGGGGGGCCCTGTCTGTGCGTGGCCCCCGTTTCCCGCCGTTTTTCTTTTTTTTTTTTTTTTTTTTTTTAAAGGAAGGTGACACACTGTTTGTGCGGTGGACAGCTGCGCTGAGGTAAGGCATGATGTCATCTTTGCCTTTTGAATTTCCCCTCATGTTTGTTAAAATGATTGCTGTCTTTTGAGAGGACAGGAGGACAGGGAGGAGTCGGGGCCCCGAGGACGGCGGCTGCGACGCCCCTGGGCATTCTACTCCGAGCGGGGGCGTCACGCAGGCCCGGCTAACGGCGACGGGCTTGGCGGCGGCCCCATATCGACTCGGGTCTCTCTTCATCCCGTATAAATCTTTCGCCTTTTACTAAAGATTTCCGTGCTTCCGGGAATGGTGCACCTCTACTGCCCCCTGTTGTCAAAAGGCAGAACTGACTGACTGACTGACTGACTGACTGACTGACTGAGTGAGTGAGTGAGTGACTAATAGACTGAGTGCTGTGAGGGGGGGGGACCCTGTCTGTGCGTGGCCCCCGTTTCCCGCCGTTTTTCTTTTTTTTTTTCTTTTTTATTTTTTTTTTTAAAGGAAGGTGACACACTGTTTGTGCGGTGGACAGCTGCGCTGAGGTAAGGCATGATGTCATCTTTGCCTTTTGAATTTCCCCTCATGTTTGTTAAAATGATTGCTGTCTTTTGAGAGGACAGGAGGACAGGGAGGAGTCGGGGCCCCGAGGACGGCGGCTGCGACGCCCCTGGGCATTCTACTCCGAGCGGGGGCGTCACGCAGGCCCGGCTAACGGCGACGGGCTTGGCGGCGGCCCCATATCGACTCGGGTCTCTCTTCATCCCGTATAAATCTTTCGCCTTTTACTAAAGATTTCCGTGGAGAGGGATAGCGATGAGTTCATGGTATTTTTGGAGGCTCTGCCCAAGCAGAGCTGCACTGCTGCTGTCAAAGGAAGACTGGGCCCGGCTTAGCGGCTGGCGTTAGGTGCCCGGTGGCGCGGCTGTGGTCTCCCTGGATCACGCGTGGACTCGCCGGGCGACACCTGCCAGAGGGGCTGGTGAGGGCTGAGCCGCGCCAGCTCCGTCGGCATCCCGCATGCCGGCGCCCGGCGGGGCGCAATTTGTGGGTATCGCTTCTCGGCCTTTTGGCTAAGATCAAGTGGATTTTACGCTCTTTTTATCGCTTTTAACGGACTGCGTCGGGTTTTTTAGAGGAAGGCACGGTGACCCTAATGCGTGACCAGTAGGTGGCTTGACCGCCGCTGCCACGGGGCGACCCGTGCCTTCCTTTTAGCCTTTTATCCCTGCTTTTATTTTCGTTTTTATTAGGCTGGGGATCCCGCAGTGGCTGGTGGCCTGTCCGCCGCCCTGCCGGGTGAACTGGTGTTTTTATTTTTTTAGTTGCTTTTATAGTTTAGCATTCCTCGGCTCATCCCGGATTGGCGGACGGCGGCCGGACCACGGCGGACGTCGGGACCACGGCGGCAGGAGGACTCTGCTCCAGGAACGACGTCGGTGGACCATCCCGGATGTCGACGGCCGGCGGAGCAGCGAGGAAGCCCTTCAGCGGGCCGTGGCTGGTAGCAGGCGGTGGCCTGCGTAATACCGCCCGGTTCTGCTGGAGGGCCGAAGGGGAGGTAGGCACCTTCCCCGACCGCCTGGCCTTCATCCGGGAGGTGGCCTTCGGGGAGCTGGGCCTGCGCATGGAGGACATCCTGTGTGTGCAGCGGAATGGACCTTTCCAGTTCTTCGAGGTCACCCTGTCCACCGACGAGAGCTACACCAAGGTCCTGGAGCGGAGCAAGGAGAGGGCCCAGCACCCTCTCCTGGGACGATACACCGTCGAGCCGCTGTGGTGGCCCGACAAGCGGGTAATTACGGTACATTGTTTTAACCCGCATGTGTCCGGCGAAGCCGTCCGCCAGTTCTTGAACAAGTATGTGGACCTCCTTCCTGGCCACAAGGACATCCGGGATGAGCTGGGGATCTGGACTGGTCGACGCCAGTTCCAGGCCCGCCTGCGCCCGGACGCTAATGGGGCGGGCGGTTTTAGTCATCCCCCAGCCTATTTTAATCTACAGGGCAATAAGGCTTACTTGTTTTATTCCGGACAGCCTCCCTTCTGCCGACAGTGTCACACCTTTGGACATACTCTGGAGGGATGCGCCAACCTGCGCTGCCGCAACTGCCTGGAGCCGGGGCACATGGCCAGGGACTGCAAGGGCCCCCGTCGCTGCATCCACTGCAACGGTGAGGACCATCTGGCTCGTTCCTGCCCCCAACGGAAAACGTCATACGCCGACGCTCTGTTAGGCAGCAGAGCTGTCGGCAAGGAGAGTGGTGGGGGAGCGCAAGCCCCCACGTCCGGGCAGGAACAGTCGGCGGCGGGGGCAGGAGGAGATGCCCTGGCCGAGGTGGAGGAGGCCCCAGCGACAGCGACTGCAATGCAGGAGGGGTCTCCAGTCCTGGCTCCAGGTGTCAGCAGCAGGAGGAGAAAGAGCGGCGCATCCCCCCGGAGGAGGAAGAAGAGCAGAAGGGAGGCACAACCCGACGCATCCAGCCCTCCGGCTGCCACCTTGCCAGCAGTGGCGGCCGGGGACCAAGGCCGAGAGAGTCCCCCCTCCCCGACATTGGGGGCCCCCCATCTGGTGTGGGACTTGGGACAGTCCCCTGCGCCCCCCCAGGAGTACAGCAGTGTGCAGGACAAAGCAAATGAACAGGAGTACCTGGGGGGGCTGGAACTGGGGGGCCTTTTGGGTTTGACTGAGGAGGGGGGGCAGTAATGCGGTATTGTTTTTAATGGCTGGCTTTTATTATTTTAGTGTGTTGTTTGTAATTGTATTTTACCTTTTTAACATTTCATGGCCAATTTTAATATTGTCACCTTGAATGTCAGGGGTTTGAGGAACGTTTTAAAGCGCACATCTGTTTTTAATCAGCTGGCATCTTCTCCCTTCAGCATTTGTTTTCTGCAGGAAGTCCACCTCCGGGACCAGCGGGACGAGGCTCTCTTTTCACGACAATGGAAGAGGGGTAGATCCTACTGGAGCGTAGGTGGTGTCCACTCCTCAGGCGTCGGGATCCTTTTTGGCGACCGCGCCTTTGAAGAAGTAAGATCGTTTACCGTTCTTCAAGGTAGGGTTTTGGGGGTGGACGCCACATGGAGGGGACAGCGCCTCCGGGCCATATGTGTCTACGCTCCAGTGGAGGCCTCGTCCCGTATAACTCTCTTTGAAGAGTTGTCCCCGTTCTGTGTCACAGATCGACACTTGATTTTAGGAGGGGACTTTAACATCTCGTTGGAGGGTAGACAGGATGTCAGCTCTGGGCACTTTCGCCATTTTATTCGTTCCTTTAAACTTGTTGATGGTTTTAAGATATGCAACCCCAGCATGCCGGGCTTCACCTGGCACAATAGTCGCGGAGCCAGCAGTCGCATCGACTATATTTTAGCCTCACCCCCCGTTGTTTTTAAAAAGGTGTCCCTCTCCCCACAGTGGCCCACTGACCACTTGGCAGTGGAGGCCACTGTTTCCATAGACGCCCCTGAATATGGGGGTGGCTATTGGAAAATGAACCTGCAGATCCTGGAGGAGAGCGATTTTAGACACCTTTTTTTAGATCACTTCTCCGAGTGGCAGAAGGACAAGCCTACCTTCCCCTCCGTGGCCGAATGGTGGGAGAGTGTGAAGGATAGGATCCGAACCTTCTCCATGCAGTACAGCAAGCAGCGCAGGATGGAGAAGAAATTCTCCATTCTGCAGCTGGAGAGAAGGTTGCGGGATGAATACGCCGCTCACAACAACGGGGGCACCATCGACCACGAGCGACTGCTTGACATAAAGGGTGAGCTGAGGCGCCTGCATGAACAGGCTGCCTCGGCCCTAATGCTCCGCGACAAAATGTGCCTGTTGGAAAACAATGAAAAGTGCAACGCCTTTTTTTTCCAGAGAGCCAGGGAAGCCCGGGAGGAGAAGAGCTTTGTCTCTCTCCGTGCCTCAAATAGCAACAAGGTAACTACAACATCAGACATGCTGGAGGTTGCAAAATTGTTTTATTGTGATCTTTTTAAGGTTAGGGACACGGACCCGGTTGCAGGGGAGCGGTTCCTAGACAACATCTCACCTTGTCTTCCCAGTGACATTCGTGACGGCTTAGAAGCCCCCATCACCTTGGCCGAGCTGACCGCAGTGCTTGGCAAGATGAACCGCCGCAAGGTACCGGGCCTTGATGGGCTCCCGGTGGAATTTTATTCCACCTTTTGGGATGTCCTCGGGCCGGAATTACTGCAGGTTGTAGAGGACGTTCAGCGCCGGGGTTTGCTCACTAGGAGCATGAGGTCAGGGGTTCTTTCTCTGTTGCACAAGAAGGGCGATCGTGCCGACCTTGGCAACTGGAGGCCCCTGACCATGCTTTGTGTAGACACAAAGCTCATCGCAAAGACCCTTACCGAACGCCTGAAGAAGGCCATGGCTCATCTGGTACACAGCGATCAGACGTGTGGAGTACCGGGTCGATCGGCGACGTGGAACCTCCATCTCATCCGCGACGCCATCGCCTGGGTGGAGGACAGGAACCTCCCTCTCCTGCTGGTCAGCTTGGACCAGGAGAAAGCCTTTGACCGGGTAGATCACCGCTTCCTGTTTCAAGTATTGGGTAAGTTTGGCTTTGGACCCAATTATCTGGGGTGGTTACACACTTTGTATAACGAAGTTGGAAGCCATGTTGTTATCAATGGCTTCCTGAGTGACTTGGTGCCCCAGCTGAGTGGAGTGAGGCAGGGATGTCCCCTCCCCCCCCCCCTCTACGCGCTCTATATAGAGCCACTGGCGTGCGCCATTCGCACCCACCCCGGGGTCGATGGCCTTCTTATCCCAGGAAGTCGGGGGAAAACTGTTAAACTGACCCAGTACGCAGACGACACCACCCTTTTCGTCTGCTCGGATCAGTCTCTCGGTCATGCCATGAGCCTTGTTCATGCATTCGGTAGGGCCTCCGGCGCGACGCTCAACCTCAGTAAGTCGGTGGCCAAGTATTTCGGCAGCTGGAAGGCGAGGGAGGACGTCGCAGGTGGTCTCACCCTCTGTGACGAACCTCTCAAAGTGTTGGGGGTCAACTTCCTTTCGGATGGTGCCGCCCGTTTGAACTGGGAGGGGCGGTTGGCGATCGCCAGGCGGAAGATCGGACTGTGGAAGTCCAGGTCCCTGTCCTTCCAAGGTAAGGTTTTAGCCTTAAAAGTGGATATTCTTCCCACCCTGCTCTACCTTGCACATGTGTACCCTTTGCCCCGCTTCATGCGCAGAGGCCTGACGAAGGACGTTTTCAACCTCGTCTGGGGGGGCAGGTACGAGTACGTGCGTAGGGAAGTGATGTATCTCGGAAAGGACAGTGGGGGGAGGGATGTTATTGACTTTCCTCTCAAGCTTGACTGCCTGTTCTTCTCGCAGCTCTGCGCGCGCCTGGCAGCTCCCCTCGAGCACCCCCATCAGCACTTTGTGCGTCTGTGGCTGGCTCTCCCCATGAGACGTCTGGTGGCGTCGTGGACCAACCTCGGCCCCAAGGCTGAGACCCTGCCGGCCCACTACAGCCACGCTGTCAAGTGGAGTAAGTCTTTTCCGGCTTTACAGGGCTTTGCTTGGTCATAGGGATACTCGGGCCATGCTGGGCCTGGAGGAAGGCACATGGGCGAGAATCCAGCCTAAGGGTTTGGATCACAGGCTGCAGGACCTGAACTGGCAGTGCCTTCATGGTAAGCTGCCAGTCAGGGACGTCTTACATAGGCATAAGCTGACCAGACACTCCCGCTGCCCCAGGCCCGAGTGCAGTGAGGATGAGACCATCAGGCACGTGTTTTGGGACTGTGGGCATGCACAGAGAGTTTGGGGGTTGGTAGCGGGCCTGTGTGGACGTGTGGACCCGCAGCCCGGTCTGACCTACGACAAGGTGTTGAAGGGGTGGGACCCCAACCTCCATAACCCCTTCGGCCCCTGGATGTGGCTGCTGGTCAGCATTACCAAGCGGGAGCTGTGGAATGCCAGGACCGCGCTCATCCGCAGAGGGGTTCATCTGGAGGCACAAGGGGTGTTCCGTAAAATCCGGGCCGACTTGGGTTTCAGGATGGAGACTGACGTCATCCAGCGGGGCTACCACGAGGCCAAGGAGAGGTGGAAGGGCCTCTTTTGGCTTTAGCTCCGTTTCGTTTAGGTGGTGACGCTCCATTCTACAGGGTGGACATGACGCACCTTTCTGGAGCACACAGAAGGTACTTTGGGTTTTAGGTGAGTGTGCTTTGTTTTTTTGCGCGTGTGTTGTATTTCAAATACTTTTTTAATAATTGCATGTACAGAATTTATTGTGCACTACTGGTTGATCACTTTTAGCACGTATTTATTAATATTAACATTATCTATTAACATTTTAATCTATTTGGTGTGCTTTGTTTCTGTGATTAACCGTATTTTATGCCCGAAGTCTCAGATTTTATGTGTGTGGATGGTGTATAACCCTGTTTTAACCCGACCCTTGTGTTTGAAATTTGTGGTCTGTGGGTCTGTTCCTCTTTTAAGGTTTTAACCTTTTAATGGCTTGCATTTGAGGTGACATTTTATTTGTAGAAATGGCCAGATGAATGTAATTAAAGGGTAAATGTGTGTAATTTTAATTGTTGATTTTATTACTGTTTTGATTATTTTATGGTATATAGTTCTGCATAATTTGTTTGTTTAATACTGTTTTAATATGTCTTATTATTATGATTTTATTGTATTGCCATTGATGTGTATTATGTTAAAAATTTCAACCTTTTACATTGTTGTAATATTTGTTTATGATGTATGCTGGAAAGGTTGTTTTAATATGCATGGATGACGATGCCAATTTTAAAAGTGTAGGCTTGATGTTTATATGTTTTGATCAGGTGGTGTTGATTTAAATGATGTGCAGAACTGTTTAATAAAGTATGGAAAAAAAAAAATCTGTTCTTATCGCTTCTCGGCCTTTTGGCTAAGATCAAGTGCTGCTTTTTGGAGGGATTTTTATTGCCAGGTTTTTTAGTGGAGGCAACAGCGAACCTAAAGCGTGACCAGCAGGTGGCTTGACCGCCGCTGCCACGGGGCTAGCTGTTGTCTCCTTTTAGCGCTTTTTTTATTTTGGGTAGCCCTTGCAAGCCTAACGTGCAGGTTCGGGTGGCTTGACCGCCGTTCCCGCAGGGTGAGCTTGGGGTTTTATTTCCAGCTTTTATTAGTTTAGGCACCCAGCTGGGACACGTCGACTCCCTGCCCGGCTCCCGAGGACTCTCTTGCCCACCATCGCCAGGATGTCCGGGAGCCCACACAGGACCGTCGTAGTCATCCGGCATACAGCAGCCTTCAAGTGGACTCACCAGGAGGAACCGGAGAGTTTCCCGGAGAGACTGACCTTCATCCGGGAGGTGCTCTTCGGCCTCCTGGGACTTACCATGGAAGACATCATCTGTGTGCAGCGCAACCAGTCTTCGGCCTTCTTCTATGTGACTTGCACTACGGAAGAGGGCTACAAGAAGATGTTGGTTGCATGCAGCCGCTTGGAGGAAGAGCTTCGCCGGATGTACTATGACGTGGAGCCACTGTGGAAGCTGGACCGGAGAGTGATCACCGTCCACGTCTTGGACCCCTTTGTTCCAGCTGAAGCGGTGGCTGCCTTCCTGGGCAGGTTTGTCGACGTGGTCCCTGGGCACAGGGACGTGAGAGACCAGCTGGGTGTCTGGACTGGGCGCAGGCAGTTCCGGGTGTGCCTGCGCCCCGACGCTAGCTCCCCTGACGGGTATAGCCACCCACCTGCTCATTTTATGATAGGTCGTTGCAAGGGCTACCTTTTTTACTCCGGGCAACCCTCCTCCTGCCGCTTGTGCCACGGCCTGGGCCACACCGCGGACTCCTGTACCACCATGAAGTGCTGGAGATGCCTGGACGTCGGTCACTTGGCGAAGGACTGCAAGGGCCCCCTCCGGTGTAACCTGTGCAGAGGTGAGGACCATCTGGCTCGGAGCTGCCCTCAGCGCAAACCGTCCTGGGCCGACGCCGTTACCCGGGGCTCGGCTGTGGACGGGGCCCGACAGCAGGCACTGCCGGGCTGCGCTGAGATGCACGGGGGAGCCGAGAGGGGAGCTGGGAACACCGAGGCTCAGCCCTTCGCCAGTGCCGATGGGGAGTCCACGGCCTCCAGTGCTTCTGTGGAGTCCCCAGGTAAGGGTCCATTGGCCGTGGCTGAAAAGCGCGCAACCTCTCCCTCCAGGTTTGTCCAAAGCAGGAGGAGGAAGAAGGCCCGGAGGAACGAGAACACTGCTTTAGGCCGAGAAGCGATTTCCCCTTTTGAGCAGATGGACTTACTAAGTGTTCTGGTCTCCCCACTTGAGAGACGGTCTTATCCAGTGCAGCAGGACATTGCAAATGAATGTTCTTTTTTAGCCACTGTTGAGTCTGGGGGAGACCTTAGTTTTAATGGGGATATGTCTGAGGATGATAATGTTTTACCTTTTTAAAGATTTTAGATTTTCTGCTATATTTATGGATTTAATACTGTTTTAATGGGTGTTGTAATGTTTTGAGTAGTTTCATATTTTAAGATTTGTATGTTATAAGGTGTCTTGTATTATTATGGCAGTAATATGTTTTTGTTAATTATGCTGTTGGATTAAGTTTGTGGGTATAAATGGGTTTTGATATGTGCTATTTTGATTAGTATTGATGTGGGTTTGTTTTAGTTAGTATGTGGAAAATGTTGGGTTTTTATAGTTTTATGTGTTGTTCTTAGATTGTAAGCAGAAATGTTGAATAAAGATGAATTAAAAAAAAAAAAAATCTGTTCTTATCAGTTTAATATCTGATACGTCCCCCATGGAGGGGACCACATATTAAACGGATTTTTGGAACAGGGAGCCGGAAGTGGGGCTTGCCCCGTCCGCTCCACGCATCGACCCGGTATTGCAGTGCTTCCGGGAATGGTGCACCTCTACTGCCCCCTGTTGTCGAAAGGCAGAACTGACTGACTGACTGAGTGAGTGAGTGAGTGAGTGAGTGAGTGAGTGAGTGACTAATAGACTGAGTGCTGTGAGGGGGGGGGACCCTGTCTGTGCGTGGCCCCCCGTTTCCCGCCGTTTTTCTTTTTTTTTTTATTTTTTTTTTTATTTTTTAAAGGAAGGTGACACACTGTTTGTGCGGTGGACAGCTGCGCTGAGGTAAGGCATGATGTCATCTTTGCCTTTTGAATTTCCCCTCATGTTTGTTAAAATGATTGCTGTCTTTTGAGAGGACAGGAGGACAGGGAGGAGTCGGGGCCCCGAGGACGGCGGCTGCGACGCCCCTGGGCATTCTACTCCGAGCGGGGGCGTCACGCAGGCCCGGCTAACGGCGACGGGCTTGGCGGCGGCCCCATATCGACTCGGGTCTCTCTTCATCCCGTATAAATCTTTCGCCTTTTACTAAAGATTTCCGTGGAGAGGGATAGCGATGAGTTCATGGTATTTTTGGAGGCTCTGCCCAAGCAGAGCTGCACTGCTGCTGTCAAAGGAAGACTGGGCCCGGCTTAGCGGCTGGCGTTAGGTGCCCGGTGGCGCGGCTGTGGTCTCCCTGGATCACGCGTGGACTCGCCGGGCGACACCTGCCAGAGGGGCTGGTGAGGGCTGAGCCGCGCCAGCTCCGTCGGCATCCCGCATGCCGGCGCCCGGCGGGGCGCAGTTTGTGGGTATCGCTTCTCGGCCTTTTGGCTAAGATCAAGTTTTTAAAAACTTTTGGCGTTTTTCTTAGCCGTTTTACCCGTCGTGTTTTTTAGTTTAGCGGATACCAAGGGGATCCTAATGCGTGCCCAGCAGGTGGCCTGACCGCCGCTGCCACGGGGTGAACCTTGGTATCCTGTTTTAGTGTTTTTCAGCCCTTGTTTGTTTTTATTCACTTTTATTATTTTATTTTTTAGTCTAGTTTTTAGCTCAGCCCGTCTTGGACTACGGCGGAAGGACCTCTGGAACACTGCGCCTTGCTCCACTCCGAGTGGGACGGCTGATGCCGGAGCACCCCAGCTGGAGGATGGCAGCTACGGCTCCCAGGACGGCAGTGACGGCCCCAGCGGCGGCTCCAGTGGCCGGGACGACCCCCTCCTCCGGACCGGGTCCGATGGTAGGTGGCGGTCTGCTTAACACGGCCCGGTTCCGTTGGAGGAACCTGGATGGAGAGGCCCAGTTTCACGACAGGGTCTTCTTCATCCGGGAGGTGGTGTTTGGTGTGCTGGGCTTTAAGCTGGAGGACCTGATCTGCGTCCAGAGGAACCATCCCCAGAGGTTTCAGGTGCGACTGCGGCCGGATGGAAAGGGGGGATATCTTCATCCCCCAGCCTACTTTTCCATCGGGCCCAACAGGGGGTACCTGTTCTACACTGGACAGCCTACCTTCTGCCGGTCGTGCCAGGGCCATGGACACAAGGCGGAGGACTGCCCGGACCTTAAGTGCCGTAACTGCCTTGAGCCCGGGCACATGGCTAAGGACTGTAAGGGCCCCCAACGTTGCCGCCACTGTAGCAGCGAGGAGCACCTGGCCCGTGTCTGCCCCCAGCGCTCCTATGCGGGCGTTCTGGCGGGTGGTGGGCAGGTGAGGCGGGTGCCGGACCGGGAGCTGCTCCCTGCCCCAAAGCCAGGGGGGCCTCAGGAGAGGTCAGTGGGGGCCCAGGAAGAAGTGGCCAGGTCCCCAGTGAAGACCCCGTTGGGGGCTGAGGGGCCCCGGGCTCAGGCTGGGCAGTCCCCGCAGGCCCGGGCCGGGGTCACCAAAAGGAAGAAGAAGGGTGACCCCAAGGACAAAACTAAGAAGACGAGGAAGGAAGCAGAGGAGGCAACAGGTACCCCCAAGGAGGCGGCGCCCCCAGCTGAGGCCCCTGTACAGGTCGTATCGCCCCCCGCCCCCAAAACAGAAGATATAAGTTGGAATTTGTCAATGTTGTCCCCAGCCCTTCCCCAGGAGGACATTACCTTTTCGGGCCTGGAGGTTTCACCAAACGACCAGGCCTACCTGGAGGACTCCATGCTGGGGAAAATTCTGGGCATGAGCGGGGAGGGGGAACAGGGGTCTTAATAGCTGGTTTTAGGGTTTATAGTTTTTAAAATTTTTATGGTTTTAATTTCTTATTGTTTTATTCTTTTTTTAATCCCCCCATGGCTGATTTTAAAATTTTTACTGTTAACGTCAGAGGGTTGAGGAACCCAGTCAAAAGGGCCGCGGTCTTTGATGAACTGACATCCTCCCCTTTCAATCTCTGTTTCTTGCAGGAAGTCCACCTCAGGGACCAGCGGGACGTGGCTCTTTTCTCACAAGCGTGGAAGAGGGGTAAGTCCTGCTGGAGCGTTGGTGGTGTCTATTCTTCAGGCGTCGGCATCCTTTTTGGTGACCGGGCCTTTGAGAATGTGAGTATCTTCACTGTAGTGCAGGGAAGGGTTTTGGGAGTGGACGCCACCTGGAGAGGTCAGCACATCCGGGCGATGTGCGTTTACGCTCCAGTGGAGGCCTCGTCCCGCATTGCGCTTTTTGAGGAGCTGGCCCAGTTTTGTGTCACTAATAGACACATAATTTTAGGAGGGGACTTCAATACTTTTTTAGAAGGGAAAGGGGATGTCAGCACTAAACATTTTAGGAATTTGATCCGCAGCCTCAACCTCTCTGATGGTTTTAAAACGTGCAACCCCACAGATCCGGGCCATACCTGGCACAACAGTCGTGGGGCCAGCAGCCGTATTGATTATATTTTAGCTTCGCCCTCTGTTGTTTTTAGGAAGGTTTTGAGGTCTCCACGGTGGTACTCGGACCATACATCGGTCGAGGCCACAGTTTCCATTGACGCCCCTACCTTCGGGAGGGGCTATTGGAAGCTGAACGTGGAGATCTTAGAAGAGAGAGACTTTAGGTCTCTCTTCCTGGATCATTTTACTGCGTGGCGGGGCTGTAAGGCAGCCTACGTCTCCACGGCCGCATGGTGGGAGAGCGTAAAAGAGAGGGTTAGAGCTCTAGCTATCCACTATTGCGGCCAGCGTAAAGCTAAAAGGCTTTACGAAATCCAACGGCTAGAGACCAGGCTGCAGAGGGAGTATGCCCGCCACAACAACGGAGGGGCTTTTAACTTTGAGGAGGTGCAGGCAGCCAAAGCTAAGCTGAGGGGCCTGCACGAGCAATCGGCTGCGGCCTCCTTGTTTTGGGCCAGGGCTTTGGAAAGGGAGGAGAATGAGAAATGTACAGCCTTCTTCTTTAATAAGGTGAAACTGGCCCGTGAGGAAAAGTGTTTCACTGCCCTCCGGGACCAAGGAGGCAACCTGGTCTCCGATTCGGCCCGGATGCTGGAGGTTGCTAAATGTTTTTACGGTGACCTTTTTAAGAAAAGGGAGACCGAACCTGAGCTAGGGGAGCAGTTTTTATCTAAACTCAAACCTAGTCTTCCCAGTGAGGCAAGGGACAGCTTAGATGCCCCCTTCACTCTAGCCGAGCTGACTGAGGTGCTAGGCAAAATGAACCGGCGCAAAGTTCCTGGTCTCGATGGACTCCCCGTGGAATTCTATTCCACGTTTTGGGAAGTCCTCGGGCCGGAGCTGCTAGAAGTGGCTGAGGACGTGCAGCGTCAGGGCATGCTCACCAAGAGCATGCGGTCAGGGGTCTTGTCTTTGTTGTACAAGAAGGGCGATCGTGCCGAACTTGGCAACTGGAGACCCCTGACAATGCTTTGCGTAGATGCAAAGATCATAGCAAAGACCCTAACTGAGCGCCTAAAAAAGGCCATGACCCACCTGGTCCATAGTGACCAGACTTGCGGGGTCCCGGGTCGATCTGCGACTTGGAATTTACATTTAATTCGGGACGCGATCGCCTGGGCTGAGGACAGGAATGTCCCTCTGGCACTCGTTAGCTTGGACCAGGAGAAGGCGTTTGACCGAGTGGACCACTGCTTCCTGTTTGGGGTATTGAGCAGGCTAGGTTTTGGGCCTAAGTTCTTGGGATGGGTTCATGCGCTTTATACTGAGGTTGGTAGCCATGTGTCGATTAATGGTTCCCTCAGTGATTGGGTTCCCCAGTCAAGTGGAGTGAGGCAGGGTTGCCCTCTCTCCCCCCTCCTCTACGCTCTATATATAGAGCCGCTGGCGAGCGCCATCCGTGCCCATCCAGGTATCAACGGCCTGATCCTGCCAGGGAGTGGGGGCCTGACGGTAAAGCTGGCCCAGTACGCAGACGATACCACTCTGTTTGTGTGCTCGGACCATGCGCTCGGTCACGCCCTGGGCTTGGTGCAGGCGTTCGGGAAGGCCTCCGGGGCTGCACTTAACCTTAACAAGTCGGTGGTCAAGTACTTTGGCAGCTGGAAGGCGAGAGAGGACGTCCCGGGGGGGCTCACTCTCTGCGGCGGCCCTCTCAAGGTGTTGGGGGTTAACTTTCTTTCGAAAGGTGCTGCCCGGGTAAACTGGGAAGAGCGTTTGACGATCACCAGGCGGAAGATGGGGATGTGGAAGGCCAGGTCCCTGTCCTTCCTGGGTAAGGTTCTCGCCTTGAAGGTTGATATCCTTCCCACCCTCCTCTACCTCGCCCATGTGTTCCCCATGCCCCGCTTCATGCGGAGAGGCTTAACTAAGGATGTGTTTAACCTTGTTTGGGGCGGCAGGTATGAGTATGTGAGGAGGGAAGTGATGTACCTTGGAAAGGACAGTGGGGGGAGGGATGTTCCTGACTTCCCTCTCAAGCTTGACTGCCTGTTCTTCTCCCAGATCTGTGCACGTCTGGTGGCTCCCCTAGAACACCCCCACCAGTATTTTGTTCACTTGTGGCTGGCCCTGCCCATGAGACGTCTGTTGACGTCGTGGTCCAACGCCGGGCCCAAGGCGGAGACGCTGCCGACCCACTATCACCATGCTATTAAGTGGAGTAAGTCTCTTCCGGCAGGTCTCCCCCCAGGGACCCTCACCAGGCACCGAGCCCTGTATCGGGCTGTGCTGGTGAAGAGGGGAACCCGTGCTGTGCTGGGCCTGGAGAAGGACACCTGGACCAGGATCCAGCCCAAGGGGTTGGATAACCGGCTGCAGGACCTGAACTGGCAGTGTGTGCATGGTAAGCTGCCGGTCAGGGATGTACTGTACAGGCACAAGCTGACCAGACACTCAGGCTGCCCACGTCCCGAGTGCTCAGAGGAGGAGACCCTCAGGCACGCCTTTTGGGACTGTGGGTATGCCAGGGAGGTCTGGAGATCAGTGCAAGGCCTGTGCAGGGAACTAGACCCGCAGTTTGTGTTGTCCTACGATAAGGTGATGATGGGGTGGCCCCAAGGTCCTCAGACTCCCTTCCCGCCCCGGATGTGGCTGCTGATCAGCATGACCAAACGTGAACTTTGGAATGCAAGGTCGGCACTCATCCATAAAGGGGCAGATTTGAGGGCCTGGGGATTATATCGAAAGATTGTGGCGGACTTGGATTTCAGGATGGAGCGGGACATCATCCAGTGGGGCTACCACGAGGCCAAGGAAAGGTGGAAGGGCCTTCTGCGGCCATAGCCCCACTAACATCTTGGTGAGTACGAGCTCCATCCAGGAAGGTCGGTGTGGCACGTGAGTTGTGAACGCACGCACCTTATACTGTGCCTTTCTTGGTGGTGCGTTAATGTTTTTTTTCAGTGTCACACCATAAAGTTCACAAGGATCGGAAACCCTTTGCAATGGGATTTTAAGCCTGGGGGTGATTTTGAAAATAACCACTGACACTCAATGGTTTTTGATTAATATTTGCTTATTTATTGAATGTCTGGTGTGGTTTATGTATTTTATATTTAAATTTTAAACTCTGATATGGGCTGAATTTTAACGGTGTGTTAATGTCTTGTTTGAAATCCTTTTAAGGAGATTATAATTGTAATATTTTATTGATTGAAATAAAAATTGTAATTGAATTTGAAATAGCCGGAATGATGAGTGAAGGTTGGCCGAGTTGATGAAGCGACGGGTATCCAACTCTGACTGGTACGGAAAAAAAAAAAAAAAAAAAAAATCTGTTCTTATCAGTTTAATATCTGATACGTCCCCCATGGAGGGGACCACATATTAAACGGATTTTTGGAACAGGGAGCCGGAAGTGGGGCTTGCCCCGTCCGCTCCACGCATCGACCCGGTATTGCAGTGCTTCCGGGAATGGTGCACCTCTACTGCCCCCTGTTGTCGAAAGGCAGAACTGACTGACTGAGTGAGTGAGTGAGTGAGTGAGTGAGTGAGTGAGTGACTAATAGACTGAGTGCTGTGAGGGGGGGGGACCCTGTCTGTGCGTGGCCCCCGTTTCCCGCCGTTTTTCTTTTTTTTTTTCTTTTTTATTTTTTTTTTTAAAGGAAGGTGACACACTGTTTGTGCGGTGGACAGCTGCGCTGAGGTAAGGCATGATGTCATCTTTGCCTTTTGAATTTCCCCTCATGTTTGTTAAAATGATTGCTGTCTTTTGAGAGGACAGGAGGACAGGGAGGAGTCGGGGCCCCGAGGACGGCGGCTGCGACGCCCCTGGGCATTCTACTCCGAGCGGGGGCGTCACGCAGGCCCGGCTAACGGCGACGGGCTTGGCGGCGGCCCCATATCGACTCGGGTCTCTCTTCATCCCGTATAAATCTTTCGCCTTTTACTAAAGATTTCCGTGGAGAGGGATAGCGATGAGTTCATGGTATTTTTGGAGGCTCTGCCCAAGCAGAGCTGCACTGCTGCTGTCAAAGGAAGACTGGGCCCGGCTTAGCGGCTGGCGTTAGGTGCCCGGTGGCGCGGCTGTGGTCTCCCTGGATCACGCGTGGACTCGCCGGGCGACACCTGCCAGAGGGGCTGGTGAGGGCTGAGCCGCGCCAGCTCCGTCGGCATCCCGCATGCCGGCGCCCGGCGGGGCGCAATTTGTGGGTATCGCTTCTCGGCCTTTTGGCTAAGATCAAGTGGATTTTACGCTCTTTTTATCGCTTTTAACGGACTGCGTCGGGTTTTTTAGAGGAAGGCACGGTGACCCTAATGCGTGACCAGTAGGTGGCTTGACCGCCGCTGCCACGGGGCGACCCGTGCCTTCCTTTTAGCCTTTTATCCCTGCTTTTATTTTCGTTTTTATTAGGCTGGGGATCCCGCAGTGGCTGGTGGCCTGTCCGCCGCCCTGCCGGGTGAACTGGTGTTTTTATTTTTTTAGTTGCTTTTATAGTTTAGCATTCCTCGGCTCATCCCGGATTGGCGGACGGCGGCCGGACCACGGCGGACGTCGGGACCACGGCGGCAGGAGGACTCTGCTCCAGGAACGACGTCGGTGGACCATCCCGGATGTCGACGGCCGGCGGAGCAGCGAGGAAGCCCTTCAGCGGGCCGTGGCTGGTAGCAGGCGGTGGCCTGCGTAATACCGCCCGGTTCTGCTGGAGGGCCGAAGGGGAGGTAGGCACCTTCCCCGACCGCCTGGCCTTCATCCGGGAGGTGGCCTTCGGGGAGCTGGGCCTGCGCATGGAGGACATCCTGTGTGTGCAGCGGAATGGACCTTTCCAGTTCTTCGAGGTCACCCTGTCCACCGACGAGAGCTACACCAAGGTCCTGGAGCGGAGCAAGGAGAGGGCCCAGCACCCTCTCCTGGGACGATACACCGTCGAGCCGCTGTGGTGGCCCGACAAGCGGGTAATTACGGTACATTGTTTTAACCCGCATGTGTCCGGCGAAGCCGTCCGCCAGTTCTTGAACAAGTATGTGGACCTCCTTCCTGGCCACAAGGACATCCGGGATGAGCTGGGGATCTGGACTGGTCGACGCCAGTTCCAGGCCCGCCTGCGCCCGGACGCTAATGGGGCGGGCGGGTTTAGTCATCCCCCAGCCTATTTTAATCTACAGGGCAATAAGGCTTACTTGTTTTATTCCGGACAGCCTCCCTTCTGCCGACAGTGTCACACCTTTGGACATACTCTGGAGGGATGCGCCAACCTGCGCTGCCGCAACTGCCTGGAGCCGGGGCACATGGCCAGGGACTGCAAGGGCCCCCGTCGCTGCATCCACTGCAACGGTGAGGACCATCTGGCTCGTTCCTGCCCCCAACGGAAAACGTCATACGCCGACGCTCTGTTAGGCAGCAGAGCTGTCGGCAAGGAGAGTGGTGGGGGAGCGCAAGCCCCCACGTCCGGGCAGGAACAGTCGGCGGCGGGGGCAGGAGGAGATGCCCTGGCCGAGGTGGAGGAGGCCCCAGCGACAGCGACTGCAATGCAGGAGGGGTCTCCAGTCCTGGCTCCAGGTGTCAGCAGCAGGAGGAGAAAGAGCGGCGCATCCCCCCGGAGGAGGAAGAAGAGCAGAAGGGAGGCACAACCCGACGCATCCAGCCCTCCGGCTGCCACCTTGCCAGCAGTGGCGGCCGGGGACCAAGGCCGAGAGAGTCCCCCCTCCCCGACATTGGGGGCCCCCCATCTGGTGTGGGACTTGGGACAGTCCCCTGCGCCCCCCCAGGAGTACAGCAGTGTGCAGGACAAAGCAAATGAACAGGAGTACCTGGGGGGGCTGGAACTGGGGGGCCTTTTGGGTTTGACTGAGGAGGGGGGGCAGTAATGCGGTATTGTTTTTAATGGCTGGCTTTTATTATTTTAGTGTGTTGTTTGTAATTGTATTTTACCTTTTTAACATTTCATGGCCAATTTTAATATTGTCACCTTGAATGTCAGGGGTTTGAGGAACGTTTTAAAGCGCACATCTGTTTTTAATCAGCTGGCATCTTCTCCCTTCAGCATTTGTTTTCTGCAGGAAGTCCACCTCCGGGACCAGCGGGACGAGGCTCTCTTTTCACGACAATGGAAGAGGGGTAGATCCTACTGGAGCGTAGGTGGTGTCCACTCCTCAGGCGTCGGGATCCTTTTTGGCGACCGCGCCTTTGAAGAAGTAAGATCGTTTACCGTTCTTTAAGGTAGGGTTTTGGGGGTGGACGCCACATGGAGGGGACAGCGCCTCCGGGCCATATGTGTCTACGCTCCAGTGGAGGCCTCGTCCCGTATAACTCTCTTTGAAGAGTTGTCCCCGTTCTGTGTCACAGATCGACACTTGATTTTAGGAGGGGACTTTAACATCTCGTTGGAGGGTAGACAGGATGTCAGCTCTGGGCACTTTCGCCATTTTATTCGTTCCTTTAAACTTGTTGATGGTTTTAAGATATGCAACCCCAGCATGCCGGGCTTCACCTGGCACAATAGTCGCGGAGCCAGCAGTCGCATCGACTATATTTTAGCCTCACCCCCCGTTGTTTTTAAAAAGGTGTCCCTCTCCCCACAGTGGCCCACTGACCACTTGGCAGTGGAGGCCACTGTTTCCATAGACGCCCCTGAATATGGGGGTGGCTATTGGAAAATGAACCTGCAGATCCTGGAGGAGAGCGATTTTAGACACCTTTTTTTAGATCACTTCTCCGAGTGGCAGAAGGACAAGCCTACCTTCCCCTCCGTGGCCGAATGGTGGGAGAGTGTGAAGGATAGGATCCGAACCTTCTCCATGCAGTACAGCAAGCAGCGCAGGATGGAGAAGAAATTCTCCATTCTGCAGCTGGAGAGAAGGTTGCGGGATGAATACGCCGCTCACAACAGCGGGGGCACCATCGACCACGAGCGACTGCTGGATATAAAGGGTGAGCTGAGGCGCCTGCATGCACAGGCTGCCTCGGCCCAAATGCTCCGCGACAGAATGTTCTTTTTGGAAAACAATGAAAAGTGCAATACTCATTTTTTCCAGAGAGCCAGGGAAGCCCGGGAGGAGAAGACCTTCGACTCTCTCCGGGCCTTAAACGGCGATACGGTAACAACAACATCAGACATGCTGGAGGTTGCTAAATTGTTTTATCACAATCTTTTTAAGGTTAGGGACACGGACCCGGTTGCAGGGGAGCGGTTCCTAGACAACACCTCACCTTGCCTTCCCAGTGACATTCGTGACGGCTTAGAAGCCCCCATCACCTTGGCCGAGCTGACCGCAGTGCTTGGCAAGATGAACCGCCGCAAGGTACCGGGCCTTGATGGGCTCCCGGTGGAATTTTATTCCACTTTTTGGGATGTCCTCGGGCCGGAATTACTGCAGGTTGTAGAGGACGTTCAGCGCCGGGGTTTGCTCACTAGGAGCATGAGGTCAGGGGTTCTTTCTTTGTTGCACAAGAAGGGTGATCGTGCCGACCTTGGCAACTGGAGGCCCCTGACCATGCTTTGTGTAGACACAAAGCTCATCGCAAAGACCCTTACAGAACGCCTGAAGAAGGCCATGGCTCATCTGGTTCACAGCGATCAGACGTGTGGAGTACCGGGTCGATCGGCGACGTGGAACCTCCATCTCATCCGCGACGCCATCGCCTGGGTGGAGGACAGGAACCTCCCTCTCCTGCTGGTCAGCTTGGACCAGGAGAAAGCCTTCGACCGGGTAGATCACCGCTTCCTGTTTCAAGTATTGGGTAAGTTTGGCTTTGGACCCAATTACCTGGGGTGGTTACACACTTTGTATAACGAAGTTGGGAGCCATGTTGTTATCAATGGCTTCCTGAGTGACTTGGTGCCCCAGCTGAGTGGAGTGAGGCAGGGATGTCCCCTCTCCCCCCTCCTCTACGCGCTCTATATAGAGCCACTGGCGTGCGCCATTCGCACCCACCCCGGGGTCGATGGCCTTCTTATCCCAGGAAGTCGGGGGAAAACTGTTAAACTGACCCAGTACGCAGACGACACCACCCTTTTCGTCTGCTCGGATCAGTCTCTCGGTCATGCCATGAGCCTTGTTCATGCGTTCGGTAGGGCCTCCGGCGCGACGCTCAACCTCAGTAAGTCGGTGGCCAAGTATTTCGGCAGCTGGAAGGCGAGGGAGAGCGTCGCAGGGGGTCTCACCCTCTGTGACGGACCTCTCAAAGTGTTGGGGGTCAACTTCCTTTCGGATGGTGCCGCCCGTTTGAACTGGGAGGAGCGGTTGGCGATCGCCAGGCGGAAGATCGGACTGTGGAAGTCCAGGTCCCTGTCCTTCCAAGGTAAGGTCTTAGCCTTAAAAGTGGATATTCTTCCCACCCTGCTCTACCTTGCACATGTGTACCCTTTGCCCCGCTTCATGCGCAGAGGCCTGACGAGAGACGTTTTCAACCTCGTCTGGGGGGGCAGGTACGAGTACGTGCGTAGGGAAGTGATGTATCTCGGAAAGGACAGTGGGGGGAGGGATGTTATTGACTTTCCTCTCAAGCTTGACTGCCTGTTCTTCTCGCAGCTCTGCACGCGCCTGGCAGCTCCCCTCGAGCACCCCCATCAGCACTTTGTGCGTCTGTGGCTGGCTCTCCCCATGAGACGCCTGGTGGCGTCGTGGACCAACCTCGGCCCCAAGGCTGAGACCCTGCCGGCCCACTACAGCCACGCTGTCAAGTGGAGTAAGTTTATTCCGGCAGGTGTCAAGACAGAGGCCTTGACCAAGCATAGAGCGCTTTACAGGGCTTTGCTTGGTCATAGGGATACTCGGGCCATGTTGGGCCTGGAGGAAGGCACATGGGCGAGAATCCAGCCTAAGGGTTTGGATCACAGGCTGCAGGACCTGAACTGGCAGTGCCTTCATGGTAAGCTGCCAGTCAGGGACGTCTTACATAGGCATAAGCTGACCAGACACCCCCGCTGCCCCAGGGCCGAGTGCAGCGAGGATGAGACCATCAGGCACGTGTTTTGGGACTGTGGGCATGCACAGAGAGTTTGGGGGTTGGTAGCGGGCCTGTGTGGACGTGTGGACCCGCAGCCCGGTCTGACCTACGACAAGGTGTTGAAGGGGTGGGACCCCAAGCTCCATAACCCCTTCGGCCCCTGGATGTGGCTGCTGGTCAGCATTACCAAGCGAGAGCTGTGGGATGCCAGGACCGCGCTCATCCGCAGAGGGGTTCATCTGGAGGCACAAGGGGTGTTCCGTAAAATCCGGGCCGACTTGGGTTTCAGGATGGAGACTGACGTCATCCAGCGGGGCTACCACGAGGCCAAGGAGAGGTGGAAGGGCCTCTTTTGGCTTTAGCTCCGTTTCGTTTAGGTGGTGACGCTCCATTCTACAGGGTGGACATGACGCACCTTTCTGGAGCACACAGAAGGTACTTTGGGTTTTAGGTGAGTGTGCTTTGTTTTTTTGTGCGTGTGTTGTATTTCAAATACTTTTTTAATAATTGCATGTACAGAATTTATTGTGCACTACTGGTTGATCACTTTTAGCACGTATTTATTAATATTAACATTATCTATTAACATTTTAATCTATTTGGTGTGCTTTGTTTCTGTGATTAACCGTATTTTATGCCCGAAGTCTCAGATTTTATGTGTGTGGATGGTGTATAACCCTGTTTTAACCCGACCCTTGTGTTTGAAATTTGTGGTCTGTGGGTCTGTTCCTCTTTTAAGGTTTTAACCTTTTAATGGCTTGCATTTGAGGTGACATTTTATTTGTAGAAATGGCCAGATGAATGTAATTAAAGGGTAAATGTGTGTAATTTTAATTGTTGATTTTATTACTGTTTTGATTATTTTATGGTATATAGTTCTGCATAATTTGTTTGTTTAATACTGTTTTAATATGTCTTATTATTATGATTCTATTGTATTGCCATTGATGTGTATTATGTTAAAAATTTCAACCTTTTACATTGTTGTAATATTTGTTTGTGATGTATGCTGGAAAGGTTGTTTTAATATGCATGGATGACGATGCCAATTTTAAAAGTGTAGGTTTGATGTTTATATGTTTTGATCAGGTGGTGTTGATTTAAATGATGTGCAGAACTGTTTAATAAAGTATGGAAAAAAAAAAAAAAATCTGTTCTTATCAGTTTAATATCTGATACGTCCCCCATGGAGGGGACCACATATTAAACGGATTTTTGGAACAGGGAGCCGGAAGTGGGGCTTGCCCCGTCCGCTCCACGCATCGACCCGGTATTGCAGTGCTTCCGGGAATGGTGCACCTCTACTGCCCCCTGTTGTCGAAAGGCAGAACTGACTGACTGACTGACTGACTGACTGACTGACTGAGTGAGTGAGTGAGTGAGTGAGTGACTAATAGACTGAGTGCTGTGAGGGGGGGGGCCCTGTCTGTGCGTGGCCCCCGTTTCCCGCCGTTTTTCTTTTTTTTTTTTTTTTTTTTTTTTTTTTTTAAAGGAAGGTGACACACTGTTTGTGCGGTGGACAGCTGCGCTGAGGTAAGGCATGATGTCATCTTTGCCTTTTGAATTTCCCCTCATGTTTGTTAAAATGATTGCTGTCTTTTGAGAGGACAGGAGGACAGGGAGGAGTCGGGGCCCCGAGGACGGCGGCTGCAACGCCCCTGGGCATTCTACTCCGAGCGGGGGCGTCACGCAGGCCCGGCTAACGGCGACGGGCTTGGCGGCGGCCCCATATCGACTCGGGTCTCTCTTCATCCCGTATAAATCTTTCGCCTTTTACTAAAGATTTCCGTGGAGAGGGATAGCGATGAGTTCATGGTATTTTTGGAGGCTCTGCCCAAGCAGAGCTGCACTGCTGCTGTCAAAGGAAGACTGGGCCCGGCTTAGCGGCTGGCGTTAGGTGCCCGGTGGCGCGGCTGTGGTCTCCCTGGATCACGCGTGGACTCGCCGGGCGACACCTGCCAGAGGGGCTGGTGAGGGCTGAGCCGCGCCAGCTCCGTCGGCATCCCGCATGCCGGCGCCCGGCGGGGCGCAATTTGTGGGTATCGCTTCTCGGCCTTTTGGCTAAGATCAAGTGCTGCTTTTTGGAGGGATTTTTATTGCCAGGTTTTTTAGTGGAGGCAACAGCGAACCTAAAGCGTGACCAGCAGGTGGCTTGACCGCCGCTGCCACGGGGCTAGCTGTTGTCTCCTTTTAGCGCTTTTTTTTATTTTGGGTAGCCCTTGCAAGCCTAACGTGCAGGTTCGGGTGGCTTGACCGCCGTTCCCGCAGGGTGAGCTTGGGGTTTTATTTCCAGCTTTTATTAGTTTAGGCACCCAGCTAGGACACGTCGACTCCCTGCCCGGCTCCCGAGGACTCTCTTGCCCACCATCGCCAGGATGTCCGGGAGCCCACACAGGACCGTCGTAGTCATCCGGCATACAGCAGCCTTCAGGTGGACCCACCAGGAGGAACCGGAGAGTTTCCCGGAGAGACTGGCCTTCATCCGGGAGGTGCTCTTCGGCCTCCTGGGACTCACTATGGAAGACATCATCTGTGTGCAGCGCAACCAGTCTTCAGCCTTCTTTTATGTGTCTTGCACCACGGAAGAAGGCTACAAGAAGATGTTGGCTGCATGCAGCTGCTTGGAGAAAGAGCTTCGCCGGATGCACTACGACGTGGAGCCACTGTGGAAGCTGGATCGGAGAGTGATCACCGTCCACGTCTTGGACCCCTTCGTTCCAGCTGAAGCGGTGGCGGCCTTCCTGGGCAGGTTTGTCGACGTGGTCCCTGGGCACAGGGACGTGAGAGACCAGCTGGGTGTCTGGACTGGGCGCAGGCAGTTCCGGGTGTGCCTGCGCCCCGACGCTAGCTCCCCTGACGGGTATAGCCACCCACCTGCTTATTTTATTATAGGTCGTTGCAAGGGCTACCTTTTTTACTCCGGGCAACCCTCCTCCTGCCGCTTGTGCCACGGCCTGGGCCACACCGCGGACTCCTGTACCACCATGAAGTGCTGGAGATGCCTGGACGTCGGTCACCTGGCGAAGGACTGCAAGGGCCCCCTCCGGTGTAACCTGTGCAGAGGTGAGGACCATCTGGCTCGGAGCTGCCCTCAGCGCAAACCGTCCTGGGCCGACGCCGTTGCTCGGGGTTCGGCTGTGGACGGGGCCCGACAGCAGGCACTGCCGGGCTGCGCTGAGATGCACGGGGGAGCCGAGAGGGGAGCTGAGAACAGCGAGGAACAGCCCTTCGCCGGTGCTGATGGGGAGTCCACGGCTTCCAGCGCTTCGGTGGAGTCCCCTGGTAAGGGTCAAGTGGCCGTGGCTGAAAAGCGCGCAACCTCTCCCTCCAGGTTTGTCCAATGCAGGAGGAGGAAGAAGGCCCGGAGGAACGAGGACACTGCTTTAGGCCGAGAAGCGATCTTCCCCTTAGAGCTAATTGATCTGCAAAGTGTTTTGGTCTCCCCCCAAGAGAGACGTTTTTATGCAGGGCAGCAGGACTTTGCTAA